>NC_029773.3:81275661-81280234 GCF_000817695.3 Arachis duranensis | reverse complement strand
AGTCATATCCGGAAGCTTGAAATCTTTCGGAATTTTGGTTTTCATAATTTCTCTGGTAAATGGATCTTGATCTTTCTGAGAACTATCCTCTGTGGATGGTCGAGTAGCTTTGGTTTTGAGATCAGCTTCGAGTTTTATAAGCTTATCTTCTAATTCTCGGCGCCGCCTTATTTCCCGGCGTAGATCTTCTTCTTTTTCACGTCGATGTTGGGCTTCTTTCTCAAGTTGCTCCAATCGATTTTGAAGTGTTTCTATTACTCCTGGATTTGATGAATTTTTGTCTCCGTGGGTTTCTGGAGTAGCTTTGAGTATTGTGTCCGCGTTTTTATGCGGCGTTTTGTCTTCCAAACCTGAATCGTGGTTGTTGTCATGGTCATCCGCCATGTTAATGGGATGACTTCCAGGTCCCCGGCAACGGCGCCAATGTTCCGAGGGTTACCTGAAACTGTAGGTCGATCTCGGACGAGATCTTCTGTGTTGGTCGGTGCCGACGTGTCCGGCAGGTGTACGACGGTCGGAACTGATGTGTCCGATTTGTTGGACTTGGTGATGGTGCTGATCCTGTGTCCCCGGAGGGTAGGGGGTACCTACAAGGGACTCCGATGCTTAAGTTAGCAAGGGTATTAAGCAGGTATTGAGTAGAATCAGAGTATGAGTTATACGTGGGTGCTCCAGTGTATTTATAATGGTGAGATGTGGCCTTCTGTGGATAAGATAAGTTAGTTATCTTATCTTATCTTTTATCTTTAAGTGAGGTCATCTTATCTTTAAGGGAACCGCCCTTCTCGCTGTAGGCTTGGGCCGCTTTAGGATTTGGGACGTGTTCCTCTATTTGGGCCCTTCCTTGGGCTTTCGTAGGGACTTGACCGAGATCTTTGGGAAGAGGTCGGGTTGTCCTGACCTGAAGAGGTCGGTCGCTTTGTCTGTCGAACATCCAGGGTCGGTCATCTTGACCCAGGGTATGAACATAAACTAAACCTAATTGCTCTCCCCTTGATCCTTCTTGAAATTGGCTTCAAATATTTCAGAAATGAGCTGGATTGGATTTTCGAAGGCCAAAAATTGTGACCTACGTGTTGCATTAAATGAACTCACGTGATTACATTCGTGCGTACGCATGCCTGACCATGCGTACACATGGTTGTACAAAATTGCAAAACGTGCGTACCCATGATCATAAAATACTCCAAACTCCATTTCTTCATAAATTTTTCACGTTTGCATACTTTCTCCTCACTCCTTCAATCCATGCTTGTCTTGTAAACCTGAAATCACTTCATCAAACCATCAAGGCATCGAATGGAATTAAAGTGAATTAAATCTATCAATTTAAAGGCTTAAAAAATATTTTTTCACTCTTAAACACAATTTAAGAAGAATCTACAAAACCATGCTATTTCAATGAATAAATGCAAGAGAAATTAATAAAATCTACCCAATTAAGGCAAATAAATATCATGAAATATGGATTCATCATATGTCTGTTTATTTTGTCAATTGTATGCACTGCAGGTTCGTCCACTTAAGAAGAAGGCACCAAGCAGACATGCAAAGCTGGCACCTAGAAGAAGGCCACCTCCTCCAACAGGATTTACAACCTTGAATCCATTGCAGAGAGCTAGTGAAGTCACTGTAGCACGGTTGGCAGACTTCTTTAAGTTTGTGCCCAGCTTCGGATTCAAAGTCCGAAGAAAGAAATGATTAAGGTCCATAGGTTTAGAATGTCAGCTTCAAAATTTGTGATATTTTGTAAAACAATTATGACAATATTCTTGTTTTTTGTTTGTTGGGAATTTATAGACTTCTCTGCAACTATATTATGGTATTTAAGTTACCGAAAAATAGTTAAAACAATGCTAAGTTTTTTTTAATGTTATTGTCATAATTGCATTATTGTAAAACTTTAGATGAACTAATGTTATTTTAGATTAATTATAAATTATATTTTAAGATAGCTATTATTATTGTTGCTTATTCATTTGATAATTGTATGTTTACGAAAACAAAATCAGAGAAATAAGCTACCAAAGAGCACAATCATTTTATGCATCAAAACCCACCTTATATCAATTACAATGTTTATAAAATGGATTACATTAACATCATGGTTCTGCATTGCAGGATTGATTTTGTTCAAACTTTTAACATCAACATTAATACAAACACAAATACTATGAAAAATCATAAACCAAGAACTTAGATAATCACTTTTACAGTTTTTACGCATGCTTCCAGTTTATCCACCCTCCGTGCAATGTTCATCTTCATCCCACCCTTCTTATTTTCTTCATCAACTTTCACTGGCATTTTATCTTATACAGAAAGTTGGTGCACTCACATCATAATTTGGACACCCGAAGAACGGTTTATTAGAATGCGTATTTGTCTCTGACCACCTTAAGACCGATCAACACCCACATCCACATTATTTTGGAACTTGTCCATGTCTACTTCGCACATTGTTTCTTGTCCAATTTTTCGTCGCAGAAGAGTGATTCGACTTTCTTGAAATGTGACTTCCACTCATGGGTCCAATAGCAATAGTAAGCTAGAACAAGTTGACGAACAGAATCAAAAAAGAAAGAAGAAGAACTACGTTTAGGGTTTATGATTGGGGTCAAGGACTAAATTGAAAAGTTTTAAAAGGTATTTCACATCATCCACATCAGCTAGCCGTTTCTGACGTCCTACATGGCAGTGACAACGCTTCGCTTGTTAACTCACGCCAGAATTGGATAGAGCGGAGGGATCTGTATGTAACTCGAACCTCAAATTGGAGGGTACATTTAGTGCAATTAAAAATTGAGAAGTAACATTAGTGCATGAGCCGAATTCGAAAAAATTACTTTGGGAATTTACTCTAATCAACATTGATCGATCGAAAAATCAGCTCTCTGGTTTACCTTTTTTTTCTTGATTATGTAAAGTTAAAAATAAATTAAGGCCTATAAATAGATACAAGTAAAATTCTTTTAAGCTGAAGAATTTTCTAAAATAAATAGCCGATTAAATTATAAAAAGGTTGCAGCTTGTAATTCAATTTATTTGAAGAATCACTAAACGATGAATGCTGGTGACTTAATAGAACAAGAGAAGCTTAAATTATCATCTTAAAATCTTCTTATTGAATTGCTTATAGCTTGTGAATAATTTATTATTTTTTGTTACTATTATCAATTATATTCAAATAAGTGTCCGTGACAAATTTATAATGGTAATGTTCTGTCAAAAACGCGTTTATTTATTTCGTTTGAACTGTGATTGCAGAAGAGAGAGTACCATCTCAATTTCATCGATAATAAGTTACAAATAAAATAGCTGGAAAATCCTCCTCATAAAGGAATTAGTTCGTCGTTGGAGTGACATATAATTCTTCCTCAATTAATAATTTCGAGTTTGAATTTTATTTGGATAGAAAAACTGAATGTCGGGTAAAAAGTTATATCCTTTATTAAGATTTCTGCTAATAATTATTTATGTGTTTTTATCTAATGATTTAAAATATTAAAATAAATAATTTTTTATAATATAATATTAAAATTTTTATTATTAAAAATCATAAATTTAATTTTTTGTTTATTCCAAAAAGAATTTTAGTATAAAATAAATAAAAAATAAAACAAAAAATATTTTAGTCGTACAGAACAAAACTAAGAGAATAGAAATTTTGGATTATCAAATCCTTAGGCGCCATGATTCATTTATAAGATTAGAAAATTCATATCAATTCTTATTTATGACCTACTTGTCATAAAAAGTAACTTCACATCAATTTTTGCGTCACAAACAGTAAATAAAAATTTAAAATATCTCTCTCTTCTCCATTAAGAAGAACTAATTTTAGTCCTTTTGCGATCCCAATTAATTAATTAATTAAAATTAATATAATTACTATTTTTTACAATAATATTTTTTAAATTTATAAATTCAAAATAATTCACTATTAAAAATATTAATATTAAAAAATTATATATAAAATACGAATTCCTGATTAAATTATAATTAATTAATTAATTAATAATTATATTATTTAATATAATTATTAATTAATTAATTATAATTTAATTATTTATTATAATTATTTAATTAATTATTATTTTAAAAATAACTCGCCACATGACAAATTATTATTGGTAAAATAGAGTCTCTCGGAAGAAAAATTCCTTCTTCTTAAAACCTGTACACCTATTAATTCTTTTTTTTCAATAATTAGAATTTTTATATGTTAGAAAAAAATGGAGAAGAAACTCAACATTGGAGGTATTCCGAAGCTCAGTGCCATGGTATACATAGTAATAATTTTAAATTTCAATGGTGCCATTTTTCAGTCTTTATTACTCTCTGTCTCTGGTTTGTGTCGGTGCACTAATTGCACTTTGCCCATATAGTTTGATATATTTTTTGGTGACTATATAGTATATGATATATGCTCAAATATAATCGTTTTCATCCAATTTTGTTTCGCTAGGAAAAAATAATGGAATCCCAAGCAAAATAGATCCACAAAGAATATCGTCAAAGTCAAGAAATTAGTTATTCCAAAAATTTAAATTTATAAAAAAATTATATAAAT
>NC_029773.3:81259472-81275597 GCF_000817695.3 Arachis duranensis | reverse complement strand
ATATTTTTTTAGATTTTTTTGTCTTTTTACATAAATTATATCATAATATCACTTATTTTAAAAATTTAAATTGATAAATAAAAATAACATGAATAACTATATCTCTAAAAAAATAATATTATAATAGAAATATAACTATTGTATTATTATATTGTTTGTTTCAAAAATTTAATTTATTTATATAAAACATTTTTTCGGACCTAAAGGTGATTTATAGGCTTTTTTAAGTTTATTTCATGGTGAATTTCTTTCTTTCCAAAATAACAATAATTAAAAAATTTAAATTAATAAAAAATATATAAATAATTATATCTCATTAGAAAAGAATAGTAATTCAGCTCTTGTTCATATCTTTCTCAACAAAAGGTAGAAAATTTTTTCTTGCGTTTAGGAGTTAACAATAATGTCCAGCCTAATTTTTTTCCCCTTGCCCCTTTTCTCTTAAAACTCATTGAATTTTGATGGAGTTAGCTGAATTGTATATCATTATGAGATAATATTATTTAATTATTAGTTATTTTCGATCCCAATTGATGAAACATTTGAATTGAACCAAGGAAAGAGACTGTTAGAGAAAAGACTGCTGGAAATAAAATAGACAACATAAGCAATATGTTAAGTATTGGGAGATCTTTGCTTGCCAAAGCCATTGAAGCCATCCTCATTTCATCAATTAATAATATAATTTATTATTTTTGAAAAAAAAAATACTCAAATTTCAATCTTTTTTTTTTTTTATGAAACAAAAAGTNAAAGAGTTATACACAATAAGGGAACAACAAGAGAAAATAAAATATTAGACAAATAAATAAAAATTCAACTCATAATCATTTTTGATATTGTCATCACAACTATATGAATCAATAACTATTTCACTTTTTGTAATTCCTAATTGACTTGTTGATTATTTTTACTATACTTATTTCTTAATTTCTGAAGATTCTGTCATTTTTTTTCAACTAAATATTTTAAATGATAGCAAAAAAATCAATCAACCAATTGTTACGTTCTTCTTTTCTTACAGGTGCACAAGTTCAACTCTCAAAGTATTGCTTAATTGTTCCTGGAACAGCTCATAGTTTATCATAGGCAAGAAACCAAGTATATCACATCTTTCAAGTAAACTCCCAATCAAGAAACAAGTGGTAAACATTCTCAATATTTTTTTACATAATACACAATTTTATCCTTTTGATCAATAATGCCAAATCTACACAATTTCTCCTTAGTATTAACTCTATCGACTAACACAAATCAGATGAATAACTCAACTCTTGATGGCACCAAACCTTTCCAAATAAAACTAGTGAAATTATAGCTTGTAATATCCTCCGGAAGTATTTCAGCCTGCAAAATCTGTACAAAAGAGTTAGTTGAATAAACACCTGATTTATCAAATTTTCACAGTAATCAGTCCCTTCAGTTGAATAAACACCTGATTTATCAAATTTTCACACTAATCAATCCCTTCTCTTAGCTGTTAATTTGACTGACTGTAGAATTCCATGATGTATCTTCTTCCCCTTTACAAAAGCACTTTAAGTATTTCCTACTAATCCTAGCATTACCCTCTTCATTTTTCAAACTAACACCTTCGATATGACTTTGTACATACATTCCACCATACTAATTGGCCTAAGGTCTTTAATCTCCTTTGCTCTAACAAATTTTGGAGCTAGAGCCACCTATATAACATTAGAATCTCTTAGTAGCTTAGTTGACTAAAAGAAATCTATCACAACTGTAGTGAATTCTGACCTAATTTTTCTTCAGTACTTCTTGATGAAGTTCATATTGTAACCATCACAACTAAGTGTCTCAGACGGCTCACAATCCTATAATGCATCTTTTGTTTCTTCAATCGACGGTATTCTCTCCAATTCTGTAGACTCCTCTTCATGTATCCGATTAACCAACCCATCACAAAAACTTATTAAAGGTGAAGTTTTCTGATGATATAAATTCTTATAAAGGTCTCTTATAACTATTTTGATTCTAGCTTGATTCCTCACCAATCTTCTATTTATCACTAAGACATCAATCTGATTACTCTTTTTTCTTGTTGAAGCTAAGTTATGAAAAAATTCATATGCTTAGCATGCTGAGACATTGACATCTGCTTCTAATGTATTTCCAACTAACATACCATTTTTTAAAGAAGCTAACGCGAGCATTCTTTCTTGCTTCCACTGTTCTATCATAAATCTTATCATTAACCATATCATCTACCTTCCTAATTTCATCCTCCATTTTCTTTATCCTCAAATCAATATCACCAAATTCTTCTTATGCCATCTACTCAAAAATATCGCCATGCTTTTTAGTAAATTGAACCTCTCCTAGAGCCTTCTATTCCTCCTTCACCATTTTAAGAAAGTCCTCATGTGTGAACCAAGAATCTAAGTTTGGGACCCCTTCCATTCTTCTATGCTCCACTATTAATGAATAATGATCAAATAAAATTCTCTTGGCCCACCTTTAAGCCATGTCTCAAAAAACTCTTCAACCTATTCCAAACTAATCAAAACTCTATCAATGCAGCTGTACGATTGGTCCCCTAAACCATGTAAACTTATGATCCTTTATTTCTAAATCCACCAGCTCCATATTATGTATCCAGTTTTTAAAATCTTCTATTGATGTTGTTAATGTACCCACTCATTTTCTTTCTTCCAACTGCACAACCTCATTGAAATTACATATGTAGCAAAAAGGTACTTGATATACGCTCGATACAAAACTCAACTCTTCCCACACAGTAAGCTTTTCCTTTCTTGCATGTGCACCATACACCAAGCAAAATGCACAATTAAATTCATTCTTTGTCAACACTCCTTCAACACACAACCATCTCTCCCCTTTATAATAGTTACTCATCTGAAATATCATTTTGTCCCACATCATCAATAAACCTCCGAAAGCACCTTCCAATTCTACAAATTTCCAACCCACCGCATCATTTTTTTTAAATTTGCACTACATTAAACTTAGTAATCACCTTCTTTTTTGTCTCTATCAATCCTAACATATTCACATTATTTTTCTCTTAAAAGTTTTTACCATACTCAAATTTCAATACTCCTTAAGTCCTTCACATTTCAGGAGCTGTAAATTATTTAAATACTTTATTACACACCTTATTTTAGTTTTTGGGATGGCTCCTTCTTGCTTTTTCTTTTTGTTTTGCTTTCCTTATTTTCTGTTTAAAATTAGTTCATTCTGAGCTTGAAGAACAACCATAATATCTTCTTCCTCGTTATATTAAACAGCTCTTGATTTCATAGTCAAGTTCCAAGCAACTCTGCTTTTAACCATGTCTTCATCTCATCCTCCTCCTTGCTTTTTTTGCTCAGTTTCACTGTCGATTATAAGACTTTGAATTTTTAGAAATAAAATTATGACTTAATTAAAATTATTGATATTTATTTATGATTTATATTTTCAGAAAATTATCTTACAAAAAGGAAATTAAAGTCGTGTTATGAGGTTTTGAGTTTTAAATCAATTAGCACTCATATAATTTTTATAGTAATCGAGTTTTTTTTAATGATTTGAAACTTTAGAAATTAAAAAATAATGAAAATATTATATGCTTTAATTTGAATATATTGATTTTGAACTTTATTTTAAGAACAAAAAAAAATTATTTAATTATCTCTAATTTTAAATTATAATACTCAAATGAAAATAATTTGTAAGTTAAAGAACAATTAATATTTTCGAAGCTAATCATATTGAATTAAATTTAGTTTTAAACTATTACTCTACCTTATTATTTTATTAAAATTCTTACTCTATACAAATCTTAATTTTTACTCATACCACTCTAACCCTAACACAACACACACTCCCTCGCACACATACACTCCTAATACTACTGCCGCCACCCCATACCCAAGAAAGAGAGAAAGAGAGAAGAGAGGGAGAAATGGAGGGGGAAGAAGAAGAGAAGGGGGAGGAGAAGAAGAGGACAGTGTCGACGAGGTTGGTACCGCCGTCGCCGTCGTCGTCGAAACAGAGGAGGGAGAGAGAGAGATGCACGACATTGAGAGAGAGAAGAGCAATTGCCACCATCATTTGTGGTCCTCATCACCGTCGCTGAAGTCATCGCATGTCGCCGCCATTGGATCCCTGAGGAGCTACCGCTGTTGAGGTCTTTATTGGCGCCATCATCTTGGCTGGAGGCATGGAGGTTTGCGAAGAGAGAGAAGACACATGAGGAGAGAGAGAGAGAGAGAGAGAGAGAGAGAGATCACATTGCCATGCGTCGTCACTGTCTGGGTCGCAGTGGTCAAAGCCGCTATTGTTGGAGTTCGTCAGAGCCGCTTAGGGGTTGCCGCCACTCCTTTTGGTTCTGTTGTAGCTGTGCCACCGTGCCTGGTTGTCGGGAAACAGCGCTAATATCGCCGAAAGTCGCAACTGAAGCCACTGTTGCTTCGTTCATTGGTTCCTTTTTATTACAGTAAGTAGCTCTTGCCCCGAAACTCTTATCATTGTTATTCTGTTATAAGTTACTGAGATTTGTGCGACGTTAATTCCTTAGGATTAAGCTATGGTTCTTGCATGTTGTATTTAATGACGCTATGGCCACGTGAACCACTATCGGAGCTATAGCTACTTGGTTCAGTCGTTCCTCCTTAGTTACGGTAAGCGTTTTCGTTCTAGAACCCTTGAAAATCAGTATTCTATTATTATTTGTTAAAGATTCTAAGGTATTGGTGACTTACGTAGGATCGAGTTCCGATAATTATATGTCGCAATTAAAGTTGCTGTGGTTGTGGCTACTGTTGTTGTGGGCTAAGAGAAAAAGGGTTTTAAGTCATTTTATGGCTTACAGATTACGACTATTCGAGGTAGGGGAGTTTTTTAAAACTGTTTTATTACCAAAAAATGTTACAAGTCGATATTGGTATGAGAAATATATTTTTATGATTACGTGAGTCTTATGGATTAAATTGAGTTATTTTAGATGAATGTAATTGTTTGACTGGATGATTTATTGACTGTTTGAAAAGGCAGGATATTTTGGTTTGTTGGTTGACTTTGTTGAATCAGTTTTTTTTATATTTAAAATAATTTGATATTGGAAATAATTTGATATTGAAAGTGGTTTGATATTGGAAGTGATTTGATATTTGAAAATAATTTGATATTGAAAATGGTTGAAAAGGGTCTGAGAAATGTTTAGAGGGAATCCTTGAAAGGTGGTAAAGTTTGAATTTTAGAGGAGATGCTGTCGAAACTTTTATGAGTATTTAAGTGAATTTAAATCTTTGAAATTTGATTGGTGAAATGAAACGATCTTTAGGTCTCTTTTGGAAGAAGTCTTAAACTAAAGAAATGAAGTTGAAATTAGTTTTGGGGCATTTGATTGAATGAAAATGAGTTTGTTTGATTAATTTTGGTTTAAGGATTATGTTTTTGAGGAGTACTAGAAGTGAAATGAAGATTTAACTTACTTTGGTTTGGTTAATTATAAAAAGAATTATGATTTGGGAATCTAATTGAACAGAAATGAATTTTATTGAATTAATATGAATTAAAGAGGCAAATGTTATGGGATATTATCGATATTAGAATCTTTATAAGTGAGACATGAATATGGATTGTGAATGATTAATTGTTGTTGTTCGAAAAGATTCATAAGACAAGCGATGATCACTGCGGTTGAAACTATTTCTATAAATGTATATATCCTTTTATGACAATTAAAACTCTTCTGGTGAGACCATGTGGTTAGGTTCTCACCCCTACAATCTTATCCTTTTTCAGGAAACAGAAGAGGAAGCCAATGAAAATTTTGTTGAGCTTTTGATCGTGCTTTTCTTTGATGTATATTCGATATGAAATGATTGTGATCCGTTTGTATGTATGCATGTTTGTAATAAGAAAAATATTTCCAGTTTTTCAAGAAAAATTTGATACGGTTTCGAATTAAAGGTTCCTATTTTATTACTAAATATATGGATGTAGTCGTAATATCCTCACTATCAAAATAACGCAACCGAAAGCGTGACATTCTGGTAGTAAGGATGTTACATCCACATCCTTTTCTAAGTCACGAGAATCCTCTAAATTCCTTACACCCCCTTCATCCTCCAAGTTAGTTTCCTCTACCAATGTATCTTCATCATGTTAGTCTAATTCCTCTGCTTCATCACCTCTCGTCAAATTTGTTCCAATGATCCTTTTCACGCTCTCATCAACACTTACTTTGAGATTATTTGCTTCAAAACAAATTTCTTTCAATTTCTCTAACTCCTTCCTAGTTATTGTCCCTCCCCCCTCAACCGTCTCTGATATTATCGGCATATATCATACACCAAGATCATCTTATTAGTCTCTTTGTCTGAAGTACTCGTCATTCTTATACCAGTTGCTGTAATTTTATTTGTGTTCCTCACTGTCGTCCTACTTGGATTTCGCCCAGCATCTCCATCAACCTCATCACTGGCACTGTGTTGTTCATTGGGTTCATCATGAACCTCACGCACTACACCATCCTCGGCGCCATCTTGCTCCATGTGAATCTCATCACAACCACCGCCTCTCATTGTTGTTCGTCTTTCTCCCTTGCCTACCACTCTTATGCCATTCTCATCATCCCTAACGTGATTTACTACATCAACAACACCTTCCCAAATTCCAGAACCATCCACACCCCTCTCCTTCAAGTTTGCATCCTCCTTTTCACTGCCTCCCGCTACAACCGTCAATGAAGCCCTGTGGATCCGCGTAACAATGTAATCGCCATCGCACATCACAGTCGCATCACCGTCGGCTTGGACAACACCGCTTCCATCAACAATAGTTGGAACTCCCCTACCCATGGCCAATGCATCTTGTCTTATCGTGGCTATGCTTACCCAACCCGCCCAAGATCCAAGCTCATCTTCATCAATTGGACTTTTTTTGGGCCCACAACACTCATCTTCCCTCCTTGATTATGTTGAACTACTTTATTAGGCCTTCTCTCATTCAATTGAACATCTTTAATTAGAATTTAGTTTTACCAAATTAACCACCCCATGCCTTCTCTCCCTATAATCCCAAGTTAACGTTTTTTCAGATATGACATAATCACTAATTGAATGAGATCTTATAGAATGATTACTTTTCATAACTGCCATTTTTATCGTATGTTTAATCATTTTCGTTTTTGAAAAACTATTACGTCATTCATCTAAATTTTCAGTGTCAATGATCTTTTTACCCTTGTCATGTTCTTCCGCCCGTGTCACCTATGCCACCATCTCCGATGTCGTATCCTAACCCAACCTCAGCGGTTCTCTCCGTGCTTCAATATTGTTGTTGTTATCATGTTTCAAAACAAGCCTCTATTTTACTATCGACCACTGGAACCTACTCCAAAGTCCATCTCGGAGAAGCACTCTGATCCATATCCCTCTCCTCTTAGTTCCTTAACAAATACGTCGAACCCACTTATGTCTATGGTGATGTGAATCCATTCATGAATAACTTCGAAGAAACATGTATCAATTTGTATCCTCTCCGAACTAAAAGTTTTGCGTGATTCAGTAGTTTCGTCGAATTTTACCAACCCCCCTCCATTGACATCCAATTGATTGAAATGTGTCCACTGACCAAGCATGTAATGGAACGCCAAAGCAGTCCAACTATATCCTCTGACTTTCACTTCGTTCATTTTCTTTCCACCTCCATACACTATGAAAAATATTTAAGAGGTCACTCATTTTGTATGCAAGCGTCTCTTCTATATTGAACAAGCTATCAAAAGTCAATAAGGCTTTGTACGCTCCCAGCTCTCGAACCTATACTACGTGAGGTCATTCATTTCATACTTTTTTCGTCAATATGCAAAAATCTATGGCCGTTGTAGTCTCCCCAATAACGCTCTTCTGTAGCCAAATAAATTTTTTCTTGTATCACTGAAACTGTTAGCTTCTTCGTCCATCCATTATTGTATGGATTTGTTACTGGTTCTGCCTTCTACATGCTTTTCAAGCCAACCACTTCTAATACATGATTTTGTCCACATTCAATTCTACTCTTCTCTATATATCTCCTGTTATCTTTATCTTTCTTATTTGTTTTTTGCCTTAGCATCCACCTTCCTCCTATGCTTAGCCTTTTTTACAAAAATCTCTTTACTTTTTAATCGCATTCGATTCATCTGTTCTATTATTTTTAAGATTTTTTCTTTTATAGTATATTAGATAAAAACAAATAAATAAATATTCTCAATTCTCTCTTTACGTGACAAATATATATTATTTATCTGTCTTGTCCATTTAAATATATGAAATAATTTCTTTTTCGATATATCTTTCGATAAATTATCCAAAAAAATATAAATAATTTATACTTTAATTATTGGTATTCTTCTCGATTTTAAATCCTTATTAGATTTTTTCCATGATATCATGGTTGCCTAACTTTATTCCAGCCTATATTTTCCTAACCCCCTGTGTCGCTCTCCTTCTCTCATTCTATTGCGTTAATTAATTGTATTGAACAAAAACTTCAACCCCTATTATTTTGCTTGTGATTCAACATATAATTTCGTTCTCTAGCATTTTATGTTATTATTCTCCAAAATATTTGTCACTTTATTAATGGATCCCTCTTTAGTAGTTATGATTAACAAGTTGAATTTTAATAAAATAAAATATAATCTCAATATTCATTATGTTAGCCTATTGTGGGAAGTTTTTCACTATCGAGAAGAACAAGAAAACACAATATAAAAATACTTCAATAGAAATTAAAATTTTAAGGTATCAACACTTTTTAAAATCTTAAGACATCAAATTACTGTTTTAATTTTTCAACACGTTGTATAACTATCCCAAACATAAAAACTTATATACAATAACATATATCTAATTAATACTTTAAAAAAATTCCCTATATATTTAGTCGAGTGTCATAATAATAATATTTGAATTAAGAAACTTTTAATTTCACCCCTTTTAGTGTTAATGACGAAGCAACACAACAATAAAACCAGTCTCTTGGTTTAATTTATCAGTTAAGTGAGATTGGTTACATATAAACTATTAGTTGAAAATAATTAATTTTAAAAAAGAAAGTTATTTGAAAGTCAGCCAGCATGTGCTTTCGTAAGGAAGCTTGTATTGAGGAAGGCATTTTGATATTGATTTGAAGTTTGACTATTATAGTTAGTCAAAGAGGTAAATAAAAACCTCAAGTTTCGAAAATTGCTTCTTTAGTCGTTATATGGTCAATCAAAAAAAATGGAAACAGTTACTCAAGTTTTTTATACATATGCAAGTTACATTTTAAATCGAACGGTAAAAAAATGACTATAAATAGAGGAAGGCTCGAAGATATAGCGGTTGGAACTTTGTTTCAAAAATTATTTACGTATATTCACATCTTAATAATTTTCTGAGTCTATTTTGAGTCAAATTTCTGTAAAATTCCTTCTACTTGTTTTTATTTTTTATTTACATCTTCTCCAAATTTTATTTTTTTTGCTAATTTATCTTTCAAGCAACATTTAATTTATTTGTTCAAATTTACATTTTCGCGTTGTTGTTTTTGAATTCAAAGTTCTTTGATCTAATCGAAGGCATTTTATTGCTCTATTTAAATTCAATACAAATCATTTCAGATTCGGTTAAATTTATTTTTAAAGGCTTTATTTATGATTTTTCAGTCTTTTCTTTAAATTTGGTCTAATTCGAGTATCTTTAATGCACTTTTAAAAAATTGGTCCTCGTAAAAGAAGAATAAATTTTGCTTTTAAACCATTAGATATCGAACTATCATCAATTTGCTAAAAATCAACAAAACATAAACCAAAGAATGTTATAATGTCTTATCATAGATCATATATATAATATATGACTTGTCAAAAAAATATTTTTAATTATTTTCTTTAACATTCACTTATATATATAAGTTTTAGCTAAAATTTCTCTTTATATGATGCTCTGGTTCTCTTAATTAGATTTATAAAATTATTTATTCTAAAAATTTAAGCTGTTAAAAAAAAATATATGAATGTTATGTATATATAATTTTTTATGTATTTTTTTATATTAACTAAGTATTTTTAGAAAAATAATTTTATGATGTCATATTAACATTTGTATAATAAAAAAGTTTAAGTTGATTGAAAAAGACAATATTAATAATTATATTTTTGTATATTCCTCAAATAAAAGTCATTTTTAAATTTGTATGATTTTTTGTATAATTTTTTTTGGTCATATATTGATTTTTTTTACCGGTTGATCGAGAGTTAAATTCTAGATTTTTTAAAGATAAAAATTTCGATACCATATCATAAAACTATTTCTCTTAAAAACTTTAAATTTATAAGAAAAAATAACATATAAATATTTATATTTGTACCCTTTGAATATTATCTAATAAAATCTATATATTATATCATTTTCTCTACGATGGCTACTCTAATTCTCTTTTCTAAGGTATATATATCTAGTCCATGACTAGTGTGGTGACTGCATTTGCTTGTTTAATTTGAAAAAAAAAAATTAAAAAAAGAAAGAAGAAAAAGTCACTGGATTATTTCAATGGCAGTAAATTCATACTGCAAGTTATTATATTTTAGTTACTAGCTAGCCACTATATCTGAAAAAGCATAATTAATAATTATTTTTTAATTGATATACTTTTTAATTAGTTTGTTTTGTGAAAAGACAACTTTTATTTTAGAGAATAACTAATTAGGACAGCTAATTGATTTCTGTAAAACCGTGTTCTTCCACAAAGTTCCAAATCATTTGGTAGTATTGAATGTTCTATTATGGTGGTACTAAGAACAATTATTAATACTTTACTATTATTAGCTAAAGAAATCAAGTTAATTTAGGACGACATAAAAAGGTTCATTCAGAAATAAGACTAATCATATATCCAAAACAAAATCGAAATTCTATTACCTACAAGTTCAACATTTGAGATCTAGAAGAGAGACAAACAAATCCATTATCTCCTTTCTAGTCTTACTTTTCATCAACAAAAATTTAATTATCAGAGATATAATTATTTATTTATCTTCTGTTTTTAGCTTAATTTTTTTTAAAAAATAATATCATGACAGAATTTCTAAGACTTAAATATCTATAGTTTAATCATTTTAATTTCAAAAAAAAAATTAACATGTAATATAAATAAAAGTAAAATATAAAAAAGTATATAAAAATATATAGAAAATGTTACCAAAACTAAAAAAAAAATCTTGCGTAAAGTTGTATGTTCTCTAAGAGAGGCATTCAAATTTGAAAAACTATTGTTTCTAATTCAATGTTACGTCCGTGAATCTACAATTAAAAATTATTGATAATAAACGGTAGTTATTAATTAATTACCTCATCATTTTAATTAATAACTCTTAGTGGCTCAGTTACTTGCAATTCTATCTACCTCTCAAGCTCCTATATCTGTGGATAGATTGTCTTATCCAATAAAATTGAAATAATATACATAGTTTTATTTAAAGTACAATACTCATATTCATATCAATAAAAAAAAATACTAGATGACTATCAAGATTTAATATTTTTTTATTATTAATTTGTAATTAATATTTAAAAATATGAAATAAAATATATTAAATTATTAGACTAAAGAAACTAACTTAAAAAATTGAGTTAATGATTAAATAATGACAAAAAATAATAAATTCTTGATAATTTTTTAACATTTTTCTATTAATAATGTATGTGCATAAAATACAAAAAAATATATAACAACTATTATTTACGTAAACATTTTTAAAAAGTAAAACCTACGACATATGTGTTCTTCATTTTTATTTCTTTTCTGTATTTTCTTTACGCTTTACTTCTGAATCAGCATATCCAAATTATGATTCCATTACTATACGATGAGAATTTTAGTCTAGCTAGTTGTAATTCTATAATATTATACTTTTAAATAAAATATTATTATGACTATAATTTTGATAAAAAAAATAACGATAATTTGAGATGAGAAAGTAATATAACTTATTTATTTTTATAATAAATAAATTAGACCAAATTTTTATAATTAGATCTAACAATACCAGTTTTCTCAACACAAACTCGATGGCATGGTTTATTCGAATATTACTAAAAGTGAATATTTTAATTAATGGAACAATTCACTGCAAGAAAGTTTACTCGTTTTCTTATTAATTATTTATAAAGCATCTCATTCTAACTAAATATAATTATTTATATGTCTTCAACGTATATCTCTCCCTAGCTACCAAGTTATATAACAGCATAGTTTTCTTCATGCATGTGACATATAACTTTATATATGTCGGTTTAAGAGCATGATATACCTATATATCTCTAAATATCTTTTTTTTCCCCTAAAGATTATTAAAGATACTATAAAATTACTATATCAATTTATATCTTATTTATTATTTCCTATAATTAAAAAAATTAAATTAAGCAAAAGTTATAGTCAAATTTCATAATGAATCAAAATATAAGCTGACACAGTACTTTAATTCAAAATATTTAGATATAACATTTTTTCTAAGATATATATCATATAATATATACTAGTTAATGAAAACTTAAAAAAGAATCTTTCTTGTATTGATCTATATATATATATATATATATAATATCTACTATGACTCCATTTCTTTCTATGTTTCTAATCTAAGGACTCGAAAAAGTCAACATAATATGCATCATGATCAGCTTTTCAGTACTATGAGGTGGATGATTCCCAATAATTAATCATAATCACATGATTCATAACAAGAAATATGCATCACAACATTGTACAAAATCAAAAGTCATGAGTTCATACCTTCATATTAAGGTGAGCTTAGCTTTCTCACGTGCACATACATCAACTCCATGTCAATATAATACACACATAACCATTTGAGATACCTCTCGTGTGCATGCAAAATCATCATACCAACTAGCTGTCAATTAAAAAACAACTCTAAACTCTATTCATATCTATAATAGCACATAGTATTTATGTTTCACACTTATTTAATAATTAAAGAAAAAAAACTAAAATGAATATGAATAACACTATTTTCTTTCTGAATAAAAATCAATGAATACAAAATAAAACCTCCCAAAAAGGAAGATGTTATTATTATCTTCATGAATTTGAAGGCCATTTCATTAAGCTAAAATACAATATAATACTTACCACTAAGAAATTACATATAGATGAAACCCTATTTCTAGTTATGTTTCAAAGTATATATGCTGAAATTAAAATATACAGTAAAAATTCACAAGTAATTGTCTTTATATAAAATTAAAAACAAAAAATATTTTAATATATTTGACTATAAATTATTATTCAACAATTTTCTACCATCAATGAATTTTCACCGAATTATATATGTTTTCATTGTGTAAATATATGAGGTGAAACTATAAGAGCACTTAGTGTGAAGTGAGCCATCATGCTCCATTAACCTTAAAATGGTGCATCTAATATATATCTATATGGATAGGCATTATGATGAGCATTATGTTGTGGATATATATTGTGCTTGCTTTCAATTGTTATTAGTTAGTTAGGTAGTAATTTGAATATATATATTTTTTTCAGTGCTCTTTTAATTTATTTACACACACCTACTACCATAAGAAGAAGCAGTCTATAAGTTTGGGATACATAGTGAGATACACACAATGACACAAATTGGTCTTCTCTCAAATGATAACAGAGCTAGCTAGTTCCTAGTTGCATGACCCCAAATAAAATCATAATTAAGATATCCACCAATAACAAAAAAAATGAGAGGGAGAGAAAAAAGAAAAAAAAAAAGAAAATGGAAGCCTTTTGTATACTTTCACTACTTTGCATTTGCTAAAGAAAAGCTAATTAATGGGGCAACAACACAAGAAGCTAAGAAATACAAAGTTAGTAGAAAAAAATTATTATAACCATAAAATTTTTTCATTTATATTTATCTTATCCAAGAAACTTGAGAGTTATAATAACAAATCTCCAAAAATTAGGCTTACTTTGCGTAGTGTAGTAGAGAAGAAGCAACATATACCAATAGTTAATTAACATAGCTAACTTTTTTATAAATAGATAAAATTTAGGTGGAAACTCAGATGCAGTTAATTTTACGTGAAATTGATACCTTAGAACAGTTAGATGATTTGACTGGTTTGACTAAATTTTTATCTAACGGCTCTCAAATATTAACTTCACGTGAAGTCGACTTTACCTGAGTTTTCACCTAAAATTTATCATCAAATTACTCCTTTTAAAAACTTAAACTGATAAAAGAATACAAATGAATGATTATATCTCTAAGAAAAGTCACTAAGATTGCATGCATCTCTTCACTTTCTATACAGCTAGTGTGAACAAGTGTTAAGTTTTGTCTCTTTAGTTACCAGCTATATATAGTGGGAAATTGTTTAGTTATTCCATTATTTTTGATAACTAGATTATTACTCTTTTTATGTTTGTTAAGTAAATATATAAGAGCACATAAGGCTTAAAAAAAAGAGAAATATTGGAAGTAATTATAAAGAAATATATAACTTTCTACAAACCTCCAAAATTAAGCTTTCCTTTGAGAATTGAAGACATAACAAGAAGCAAAACAAGACAAGATTACTAAAAATCATCTTCACTTTGTTGTTGTAGTTTGTGTAAGAGGGTTGTGATTAGTTCATCTCTATTTTGAGCCCTAACTTCTTCCCTAACCCTCCATTGTTCTTCCCTCTCTCTCCATCTTTGATCCATCATTATCCTCTCATTCTCCAAAGCCTCCATTGTTTGCCTCCACTCCATCTCCTTCATCCTCCTCTCCTTCTCCCTCGACTCGAACGCCTCCATCCATTGCGCCTCCATTTGCATCTGTTGCCTCATGAACTCCTCAAGAATCTCCTTCAAATTATTCAGAAAATCACCACTATTCTTATTGTTCCCACTACTTATCTTTGCTTTCTTCTTTTTTCTTCTCATTCTAGTACTACCCTTTTGATGTTCTTCACTCTCTTCATCGTTGTCTTCTTCTTCTTCTTCTTCGGATGAGAATTGCATGGGTTTGTTCTTCTTTGAAGTTCCTTCACCTTCACCCCAAAGCATTCTTTGCATGCTTCTTGATGTGAAAATTGCTTGAATTTCATTGTAGAATGGGAATTGTTGTCTCATTGCTTCTGGCTCCATTGTTTCACATCCCTTTAGTTTATTACATCATAAAACATACATATAAACATAACTATCAATTAATAAACTTAACTACCCATATATAAATAAATTATTACAAAAATTAATAAACTTAACTACCCATATATATATACCTTAGAAAATTCTATAAGTAGAAACTTATTATTATCTGTGTAGACGCGTGGATGAGATTAAAGTAACTATTAGAATTAATTAACTACTATATTTCATAGAAAATAATTACTAATTATACAGATTAGTTTAGACTTTAGAATAATAATTAAAATGCAAAGCGGCATATTGGGTTTTGAAAAATGTTATTACTTTTACATAATTTGTAGAGAGCGGACACTTTTATGCAAGAAATAAATTTAAGAAAAAAATGAAAATTAAGTAAATTGAAAATAATAAGTATGTGTATGATGTATATAAAAAATTGAAAGAATATATAGGGTAATAAATTTGACCTTATAGCGGGTAACAAGGTTTTTCCATTTGCACTTGCACTGTTCTGCACTTCTGTGGTAACCCTTTTCCTTCATATTATTGGATATGACTTGCCACAATTGCTTGTTCCTCTTTGTCTCCATGAAAGTTTGATCAAGCTCCGCACGTATCATTAGAAACTCTTTTGTCTCTTGTATGCTCCACTGTGGAAACCTGTCACTAATTCCTCCACCACCATCCACGTTTATTATCATATTTTGTTGTTGATGATGGGGTAGAAGAATTTGTTGAAGAAGATGTTGTTGTGGTTGTTGATGATGTTGATGATGACCCTCCATTATTATTGTTCTTCAATAATAACAATAATAATATATGTTTTTTTTGTTTTTGTTAAAAGGAAAGAAAGAAATAAAGGGATATATATGTATGTATGTGTGAATTCTTTTAAGTTCTAGAAAGAATTGAAGAAGGTCTGATTAGAGAAAAGATGATGAGATGGGTGTCTTGAAGAGAAAGGAAGGAAGAAAAGAT
>NC_029773.3:81255633-81259430 GCF_000817695.3 Arachis duranensis | reverse complement strand
AGAACTCTATGTGTGAACCGTGTAAGAGAGAGACGAGGGTTTCTTAATACAGTTATTCATTCATTGTCTTTTTCATTTTTCCCACCAAATTCATATACATACTCTTTTTTCTCTTATTTTCTTTAATTTATATAAAAAAATTATAAATTAATTGGTCACATTTAATTCTTATAAATAATATTTACTTACGAGAAGAGTATTAAGAGCCAGCAATTTTTATATTTTGTAATTATTAATTGGTCATCAATAATATTTTTAATGGTATAAAATTACATCAATTAGTTATCCAATAATAAAAGATCACTCATTTCTCTTTTAATAATTAAGTACTGACCACAAAATACAAAAATTATTGACCCCTAAACTTTCTCTACTTACAATACTCACTTAATTAAAGTGATCCTTTTAAACTAATAAAGGAATAATTTAGTCATGTAAATTAGGTAAAATCATATCAATCAATTTTTATTTTCGAAAATTTATAAACATTATTTAGAGAGATAAACGACTTGATAATATTGAATCAAATAAAATCTAATACTATTATATTTATAATTATATGGGTTTAATTTATTTTCTCCACATTCATAAATGATCATTTGAAACAAGTAAATGATCCAATAGATTCTGATATTATATTAGAATTAAATGAATTTAATTCACACTAAAATTTAATTTAAAAAGTGAGAAATGTTTCATATTTTTTGAATTATTAGTTACTGCCGAATTTTTTTTATGGAGAACAAAATTCGCTCATGTTTTTACTAGATATTCTTCAATTCATACAACATTATTATTTGTATCTAATCAAATAATAAACAAATGACTTTAGGTTGATAATATTCATTCACTATTATTTTGCTATACTTAATAGATTTTAGATATACCAAAAGTGATTAGTTATAATGAAAGTTGTAATTTTGAATAAAATTATCTTAAATAATAGTTCAAACTCTTCATCATGAAAGTTTTACCAAATCACCCCTTTTTCCGTTGGTAGGTATATATCAAACACTAGTATTATTTTGATTAACTTTCATTATTTATTATTATTGTTGTAAGTAACTCTTTCATAAAATAATAAATTATAAAAAGTAATTAAAATAATTAGAAGTATTAATTATTGACGCAGACTTTTCCATAACCCACAAATTAAAAAGAGACCTAAGCATATAGTTTAAACTTATTACTACTATATATATTATATGGTTAGTTAAATATAATTTGAGTTAATGCATGGCAATATAGTAATAGTAGCATGATGTGTGTATATAAATAAATAAATATAATTAAAGAAACATCATTTTCTGGGTGTGGAGTGGGTCTTAGAACGAATTGATTTTAGTAATTTTGTTTTGGATTGAAGTTGAAATTGAATGATGAGAGAGTGAGAGAGTGGCTTCAATTGAATTGAGAATTTGGAGTGTGATCTGTCTACGCGGAAACTTTGTTTGCTGTCTCTCTTTCAATTCCAACTTCTCTTTCTTTAATTTCTTTTGATCGTTTCACATTGCGTCTTTGTATCGTCACGCTGACTATCTATAAATGCCTCTTCCTGCTTCCACATTTATTCTTTATTCACCCTATAAATGTCTCACTCTACACTCAAAATTAACTTATTTATTTTAATATATGAAATTTTATTGTTTTCATAATATACGCAAATAAAATAGTATACAAAATATTTTAATTATTTTATTATTTTTTGTAGTTTTATCAAATTTATAATTAAATTTTTATATATAATTTTTTAATTGAGTTCCTATATTATTTTTAAATTTTATAATTAGGTTTTAAAATAAAATATTAAAATTAACAAAATATTTTTTTGTAAATTGTAGGTACCGACAATTAAAAATTTGATTAGATCATTGATGACCATATATAATAATTGAATTTTTGTGTTTATAATTTTTTTTAAAATGAATATATAGTTTTCTTCCTTTTGTTCTTTTTTTTTTAATTGCTTCCAATTTTTAATTTCGGATAGGAGTAACGGCTTTATGCGTGTTGTTTTCAAATGATCATGCAATCTAAGAACTAATCATTCCTGTTTGTGGAGATTAAGATATATGTTGGTATAATAAATAATTAAATAATATACGTATTTAAGTTGGATGTTATGTTATTATGGTCTATTCTCTTATTAATTATGTATGCTTAAAATGAAAATTTAATCGGATAACAATATTATTTTTCATATTACTATTTATATTAAAATTAAACCTTAATTAAATGCATAGACACAATGCGAAACTTTAAGATAATTTACTTATTTAAATCATTTGCACCCCAATACTGCCAAATTGTCTTAAAATCAAATCTTCTATTATTCTATCTTTTTAATTTATTTATATATAAATTGTGGCCTGTATACAAATTTTAGGTTTAGAGATAAATCATAGATAGAGACAACAATTTATGTAGTTCATAAATGAGCATAAATAGTGGGATATATTTGAGTTTGATGAGTTTGAAAAATAAAAACTTAATATATACACAATTGAACACAACAATTATTTATAATACAAATCAGCAGCTGAAAACCATGGTCAAAATAAATGATATCAAACTCGCTTAAACTTTTTTTTTCTAGATAAAAAAATGTGGCTACTAAATAAAATATGTGTCCACATATTTTCTATTAATTAATATATGATGATAACGTATTTGATGCATGTCATAAAGATTTGATAGAATTTTAGATTCATTGTTGAAGATTAATACAATCTTCTTTTTTCTTCAAACTTAAGACTGGGTATATAACATAGCTCATAGAGTTACATTTTCTATTAATAGCTAGCTTAGTGTGTGTATTAAATTTTGTCTTTAACTTTTTACAACATATATATGTTAATAATAATTTGTATTTTAATTTTTCTTACATCAAATTATCATAATTGTTGAATTTTAACATATTCATTTATAAATAGTTTTTTTAGTATAAATAAATAGTTTAATTTATACTACTCCTCATGATTTGATACATTTTTTTTTTTGACAAATGATGATGATTTGATACATTATCTCACAAAAATATATTCAAAAAAAAAGAAAAGAAAAATAATACAGTATCTCTCAAATGATCATAGTCACTTGACTGAAAAGGCATACCAATTTTTTTTTTTTTATAAAAATAGTTATGTGGCAAGTGGCAACGTTTAATTTATGGAAATCAGAAACACGTATAGGGAAGGAGACATAAGTCATAGAAAGCATGTATGACAACATAGCTATGGTTGTTTACTTTGAAGAATTCGGACACACAAATCTTCCAAATAAAGTTCAATTCTGAACCATGTGCAGTTCTTCAATGTTCATCACATGATGCCTCGTAACTTTTTAATCTATTATTATTTTAGGGTTTTCATACACTTTTGATCATACAATAAAATATGCTAATTCAGAAACCGAATACTATATGGTGAACTCACTATAGTAAAAGGCACCATAGAACTCACCATCTTTATATGGTGAATGCTATGGTGACTTTAATATTGTGTTTAACTTACTAAAAAAATAAATAGATAATATTTAATAAATTTTAAATATTTTATTTTTTGTTTTAGACATTTTTTTTTACTTTTAAAAGAAAGTTAGGCAATTTAAGCACCATAGTAAAAGGCACTATAAAACTCACCTATCTATATATGAATCACGGATGCTATCCTCGCGTATTTGCATACACATTATATTTATCGATACTCGTTCGATATGCGTATTTTTTATGTCTAATCGACATATTTTAATAAAAAATAAAATTTTTTTTAGACACGTCTAGACATATTTAAATATAC
>NC_029773.3:81245742-81255624 GCF_000817695.3 Arachis duranensis | reverse complement strand
ATTAAAAAATTACAATAAATTATAATTATTAATGTGAAAACTTATAGCTGAAGGGAAACAATAAATTGGGGATTTCACATTACTGTGGACCTCACATAGGAAAGCTACCATGCATGCTTAATCTTCTTTTTTTTTTTTCCCTTCTTTTATTTACGATCATAAAAGTATACAAATTCTTTTAACCCCCTTAATCTAATGTAAGTACTCGTAATGAAAATAAAACATTTCTTTTGCTAGATAAAATTTAAAAAAAGAAAGTATAAAAAGTCAATAGCCTAAACGTACAATATGTACAATAGAAATTTGAGGAGTATTAGAGATATGACTATTAATGTTACATTATCCTGTTAGGTTATACTTTTGAGATGAGTAGGTTCATGACATGGTATTAGCGTTCTAAATCCAAAAAGTCAAAGGTTCGATCTTTGGTGAATTCCAAAATTAACTTAAATTTTTTGGATGAGTGATTTTATGACATGAGATATTTATTATTCCTGGTATTCGAATGATTATTCTGGATAGTATGGGTGATGTTCATTTTATTCATGAACAAAAAATTTAGCCTATTATATACATTATACGCTTAGACCATTGACTCCCTAGCACTACCCAATTTAAAAATCAAACTAGAGACAAGTTGGGTCTTTGGATGGTTAGCTACATAACTAAAAAAGGAACTACTCAAGGCAAGTAGAAAATTTTTAATAATCAAACTAGAGACAAGTTGGGTCTTTGGATGGTTAGCTACATAACTAAAAAAGGAACTACTCAAGGCAAGTAGAAAATTTTTAATGGAATTTTCTTATTCTTTGATTTAATTTCTTTCTGTGATACCCGTGGAGGGCGATAATTACATAGAAAAGACTTTTATTGTAACCTTGCAATCCCTGGCTTTATCAGATGTTGCAATTTGCATGGATTTATCGAACATTGCATCTGCACGGATTTCGAAAAACCGAAAAGTGAGTGTTTTCATTTATTAGTATCTTTTTCTTTTTCAGTATTTCATGAAAACGAAATTTGACCATATACCTTTTTCTATTGACGTGAAAAATGATTAAACAAGTAGTTTTTGTCCCTTATTTGATTAACAAAAGAAAAACGGTTTTAAGTATTTTTTTCATCTAACTTGCATAGTTGTGTTTGATTTGTATATTTCTTCCGGATTTTTTTATTAAAAATAATTTTTTTTTAAATTGGTCAAAATGTGCAAAAATTATTTCTATAAATCAGACATAATTATCATATATTATTATTAAATTAGTTCTAATTTTTTTTATAAATTTAGCTGTTATAAATATATTTAATATAAATAAAAAAATTTTAAAAATAAAATTTAAAAATATTTTTAAAATTTTTGAAAACAAAAAATATACTTTACTTTTTTAAAAACACACTTACTAATCAAAACAGTGGCCAGAATAACACAATGATATTATGTATATGAACACAAAAAATCACCAATTAGTCAAACTAGTTTGATAAATGATATAATCAAACTAGTTTTATATTTATAATAAAAAAAATATAACAGCAATTGATCTTTATTGATCCATGAAAAACTTAGTTATTATGCTTAAAAAATTTAATAATTAATTTTTGTTGAAAAAATATATGTAAACGACATCTCTCATCAAATTTCTTGTCTCCATATAAGTTGCGTACAAGTTTCTTCTCCGAATAAATTATTAAATTTAAGGAGTATGTATGACATCCAATCAAACATAAATCTTTGTTTAAATTAAGCAAACAAATTAAACACTCTGTTTCATCATGATCTAAGAGAATATTTACAAATCTTCTGGGAAATCCGTGCCGCATATGAAAATGAAAGGACCTAAGAGCTAAACTCGGAATTGGCATTTTAAAATCCAAATTAAACAAATAATAATAATAAAGAAAATTCTAATTTTGCATTGACCTTACTTGCACTAGATTTCTTGTGTTGTTGCACTATGGTCCAAGTATTTTACCATGTGGCTTCAACACATTGAACTCTTTTTCAACGCTTTTGTTTTGGACCATTGTCCAATCTGTTCCTTAGTAAGAAATATAAATTGGAAGTTAGCATAAAACTTATTTAGTAGAGTTGAATTTTTTTTTGTGGTACATGAGAGTGAGAATGAGATTAGTATGTACTATTCATTATTTAATATGTTGCATATGAACATATGTACTGAATTTAGTTGCATTTAATAGACCAATTTAAGCCACTTCATCCACCACTCTTTGCTAGCACATTGTATTGATTCAGAATGAACATCTTCCATACTATCTAGAATAACCATCCGAATACTATGGATAATAAACATCTTCCAAAAAATTTAAACTGATTTTGGGATTCATCAAGAATCGAGCTCTTGACCTTTTAGATCTAATACTCTAATACCATTTCATAATACCACTCATCCCAAAAGTTTCAACTAATGGGAAAATGTAACACTAATGGTTATATCTCTAATACTCCATAAACCTCCATTGTATATATTGTATAAATATTCTATTGGCTACTCATACTTTTCTATTCATAAATCTATGGAACATAGAACTTTTATGTTCTTTTTAGATTTTGGAAGAAAATAGTGGTGAACAAACAAATAGAGATTTATTAGATTGAATATTTGAACGAAGAAGATGAAAAAATGAGAGTAAATAAAAACGTCTAAAGTAAAAAAATTAGTAAAGTAATAAAGTGAGGAATTGATTATTTTTAAATTAAAATAGTAGGACGAATTTAATGATAATTAATTATTTATTTTAGAAGACCTAAATTAAAAAAAAAAAGATTCAAGAGGTTTTTGTTGAAAATATTCAAAGGAGGTAAGAGAAGGGTGCATAAGAGAACAAAATATTTAAAAAATGATTAGAGATGTTTGATTATAAATTTAACTTATTAGTCATCCAATATTTCTATAAACGAAGTCCGATCCATATAATTCAGAAAGACCCATAAATCAATTCTCTTGAAATTTTGAATTATTATCTTGAGATTTCATGTGGAGATTAATTCATTTAACGACTTCACCAAAACTTGTTCCTTTTTGCAATGGCATATCTTGAAGTGATGGAACTTAGATTTTAGAAATTGATAAGAGCTTTTATATGATGTTTAATACTTAATTAAAGAATTGAAGTAGAGAATTAACTTTTTTTTTTTCAGTCTACACAATTAACTTTTTTTTATTCTTAAATTTTAAACCTTTAAATTCTAACTCAAAGTCATAAATTCTCCAATAAATAAATGAGAGTTAAAAATTAATTTTACAATAAAAATTGGCTAATGTTGACTATTTAAAAAATAATTTTTTCATACTAAAAATGTTTTTTCATCTTATCCTCCAAAATATACAATATATACCATAATTTAAATCGAATTAAGAATTTAATTTTGATTATTGTGATTGTGATGGGTCATTGTCCATGTGAATATACCTGAACTGATCAAAGTTTGTGATGATTGGATAAAATTAAAATTTAAGGTATGTGCCAAACCCATGATGATAGATGAGACCAACTTAATTAATTAGCAAAATTCTGTATATCTTACCAAACAAAATCTGTGATATCTTTAGATTTTGTCGCTTGGTTTGTTAGTTAGATTTATATTTATGTTTATTATTACTTTATTAGTATATTATATAATTATAATAATATTCTTAACCTAATAATATTATATTGTCTACAATATTCTTGTGCTTCTCATGCTTGCAAATTATTCAAGGAGACATTATTCTCATGACTTGCTTGAACACTACAAGAATATGGTTGATTAGCTACTACGAAAAGAGTCGCAAATTATCGCTAATCTGACGCAAAATATAATTTGTGACAAATTAGCTATCGCCTAGCAACTAATGCTTTTCTCGCTAATTAGAAGTCGCAGATCAGTGAGGCAAATACAATAGTCGCTATTTCATTGGAAAGTTTTTTAGCTACCGAATAGATAGTCGCAAATCCATCACTAAAATAAAAGCTAATTCCATAGAAGAAATAGACTAAACGGTAGTCGCTAATTAGCGACAAACTCTACCGCAGCAGACTCGTCGCTAAACGCAAGCTAACTTCGTAGACAAAATAAAAAGCTTAGTTGACGCTAATTAGCGAGGAATTTTTTCTAACCTAACTTGTCGCAAGTTATCCACTAATATGATCGCAAATTTGTCGCATTTTGTAGCAAATCTATAGCTAATCTTTGAAAATTCTTAATCAAATTTGTAGGAATTTTGTCGCTAAACCAATGCTATTCTAAATGAGAAAGTAGAGTTATGAAGTAGTCGGTAACTTGCTAGGAAATAATATATAATCAATTAGTTGCAATACTATCGCAAAATGTCATCGCAATTTCCTTTTAAACTAGTAACAAATTGATAAATATCTCATAAATGTTTCAGTTGCGATAGTCTTTAATTTGTCACCATCATCACCGAGTATGTTGCTAATTTTTCTGTAATAATTATACTAAATAATTTCTTTAAATAATAAAAATTATCTGTAAACAAAATATAGATGTAAAGACAGTTGTAACTTATTCAACCAAGAACCAAATCTGTAGTAAACCTTGCATAGATTTGTCTCTTATTTTCAGTTAATACTTAATATATCAAATTTTTGTTCACGGAAAAACGTCACATTAAAATTTTACCCTCAAGATAGAAATGCAAGGAGAAAAAAATCAACTAAAAGGTTAAAGTACAACTACTATAAGTAATTTTAGTGAAGGTATGCCTCCATTTGTAAGGTAAGGAATGTAGCTACTGGAATTACTTGAACTATAGCTATTTCTCACTGCTTTCAGATGGTCAACATTCATGTCAGAACTTTTCTTGATTTTTTTTCTTGAATCTATTCAACTCTCACATGAGGAGAGAAAATAGAAAAGAAGTTTATATCAAAAGCTATTCAATCTAATAACCGAATATCAAAAACAAAAAATGAAAACTCATGATCGAAAAGACTAACGGTGGAAAAAGAAATCACATAGACATAAATATTAGATAACAAAATCTGTAGAATATTTGAGCTGAGACTCTAATGTCAAGTTATAGGAATCTATTCCAAAACAAGGAGCTGGAGCAATAATGATTTATTTAAAGATATCCAAAGCCTAATGTCTAGCAAGAGCGGCATTCAACTCTGTCAGTTTAGATAAATAACATGCTTTTCGAAATTTGTCGCATATCATAGAAAATTTAGTGAATGCATAGAACTGACAGGACCTAGAAAATTCCAACCATATAAAAGATGCTAATTAAATATATAAATAAATTAAAATACTCTCCAGAACTAAAACAATCATATTGTTATAAAATTTCAAAAGACAAAAATACATAAGTGAAAAATTAAAAGATAACAACCAAATAACAATCACAAAAAGCAGAGTTGTTTGTCCTAATTGACTTTTGAAACTAATAGTTTAAAACTACATTATGCACATAACTCTGACTAAGCCAATTAGATTTCAGCCACAATACAGTTCTACAAAATTTAATCAAAGTGTAGCACATAACATTAACATACCTTAATGCAAGTTCTCCAATAGACCAGCATACATTATTTGCTATTAAAATAGCCTCTTTAACCTTAGAAATTTCCTGTATAGATAACATAGTACATTAGTAAAATAATTGAAAAAATACCACTTAGTTGAACTCTAAACTAATTAATACCAGAAATACACATACCAACTACTTGGCTTAACTTTCAGTATGAGAAATAAATCTTTATAAAATGCAGCAGAAACCAAATCATTAAGTTGACTGTAGTAGAACCTTGTATACAAAAAAAAAAAGGTGTAATAATGGTGCTTATTATCAACATAAATAGCACCAACTAAGATAAATTAAATGTGGCCACAACATTCAAAGCAACTGAAACTTAAACTAATGATTGTAATTACGAAGCTGCTTGGATCATGCTAGTAGGAAAGGGAAGTACTAAACATTACCAGTTTAATTATTTTTATTTATTACAACCAAATCATGAAAATATTCAAAGATGCATGTGAAAACTGAAAATCAAAGCATATCGTAGAAGTTATAAAATTGACAAAAAAAACATAAGACCTATACCGAGACATCGAAATATGAAATAAATGCTTTCAAAGTACATATCATATACAAGATAAGACATTTTTCAACAGATAAAACATAAGAAAAAGTGGGGTGCATACATGTGTTATAGACCACCATTTACAACCTTCAGCCACCATGGATGGCGCTGGACACTCGAGAGGGGCTCTACATGATTGTCGGCCTTCTCAAGAGGAACAAGGCCATTTGAAGAGAAGTAAGAAGAAAGTGCGTAAAAATGGAAACCCAGCTGTTCATACCAACAAAGAAATACTGGATGGTTAATGGTACCCCATTAGAGGGAGGTCAAGAGAATATAAGAACTATTGCTCATATGGTCAAAGAGGATCTTATCTGAAATAAAATAGAAAGAGAGGGTCTGGAAAAAAAAAAGATCTGAAAGTGAGTTTGATGATGAAGAAGAATGCTAGTAGAAGCAAACTCTCAATTAAAATATTAGATTTAGTTACTTATTTAAAAAGTTTAAATTACACTTTTACAGTTTTTAACTGTTATTTATGCAGAAAAAATATATTAGAAAAAAAACTTTGATTATTATTACAACTTTATCTTTGATATTAAATTTTTTAATACAGCTCCTTTTTTCCCTCTCGCTACATTTTTATTTTTAAACATTAGTGCCATAATCCTATCACAAAAATTAAATGCATATAAGATTTTTAAAAATTATAATAATAGTAAAATTAATAATTTATCTAGAAAAATTACAAAATAAATGATTAATAGTATATATTAATTAAATAATATTATAAATCAGAAATTTAATTTATCATTTCATAATTTCATTTTCTAAAAAATACATATATGCATATAATGAATTTTTTATTTATGCTCGTTAAAAGTTGAGACTGAAAATCAGAATACAGTATCATAATGAGTACTAAATTATATAAATTAAGACTAATTTTTTCCCTTGTTTTTATCTTTTCTAAATCTCACAATGATAAAACAATTTATTTTCAGTCAAAATTTGATTAAGCATATTTTTTCTCTTTAGAAAATCTCTTCATTATTTATTATCTATATAAATCATATAATTGCAAAAAATTTATACTTCATCTTCTCTCAATCTTCTTTGACCATGACCTAATCTAGTATAAATAAACATGTTTGATATTACCGGACATCACTCACAAATTATTAAAAAATATAATTATTTTTCTTATAGTAATCATTAAAAATAAAAGTTTTATTGATAATTTGTAATTGAATTTTTTGCATGTTTAATTATGAGTCGTTTCTCTTCTTGTAACTTTTTGGAGACAAAAAATTAAAAGTATTTCAATACATAATTGATTTAATAAATGGGAGAAAAATACATAAAAATAAAAAAAGAATTAATAAAAGTAGATGAAAATCTGAGAGAAGATAATGGAATAAAGAAGTGGACGATGTGGATGAAAAGTACAAAGTTATTCTAATATCGTGATTATAAGGTGAGAGAAATTGATGAAAATTTTTTTAAACCGAATAATTGACGTTAAGTGTAATTAGAAAGGGTAATATTGAAAAGAAATTTTGGACACCAAATTCATATATTGCCATTATATATTGTTATAGATATTACTGAGTTGAAATAATTATTTTTAATTTAAATTATAAAATAAACATATTAATTATACTTTATAAAGTACCGTTTAGATCTGAAATATCAATTATCTAATTTAAATCATTTAACTTTATTATTTTTCAATTACCGAAACTTGATTTCGAATTATATAAAATAATCAATTTCAATCATACCAAATATCCAATTATACTAAAGATAATATAAAAAAAAACTTAATTAATTTAAAATTTAATTATTATCAAAATTACTAATGACTCCTAATTACTTTTAAAATTCAATATATATATCATAAAATTTTATTTAATTACTTTTAGTAAAACAATTTTCTTAGAATAAAATTTTTAACAAATTTATTAAATTTAATTTTTCAAAAACTCGAATTGTTACAGCAAAATGAAATAAGGACTGAATAAGGACTAACGTTTTCCTCACAAATTAGTAACAACATGAAATAAGTGAGGAAAGTCTATCAGTTGTTAAGCAGTTGCTAATTCCTCACGAAATAAGCTTTTGATTAGTGACTCAATTGCGACCACTTACTTCTAACATTTTCTCGGTTAGTTTTGGATTTGTTATAACTCTGCGACGGATTTCCAACGATATTAGCGAGTAATTTGCTATAAAATAGGTAGGATATAGCTTTTGCTTTGCGACGAAATTGCAGTTGTCAAGTCGCTCACTAAACTAAACTTGCGACAACTTAGCGACAAATATATTTCGTCCGCTAATCAGCGACTTGAAGTCAGCGAACGGAGTATGTCAGTTGTTAAACGGTCACAAATTTCTTGTTACTTAGCTCCTAGGTGCTCAATATCCGTATTTCCACTTTAGCGACTAATTAGCAAGGAACACTTCCCTAGCTGAATGATTTATACATTGCAACGAGTTAGCGACGACTATTTTCTGTCGCTATCCTAATTTTGAATTTGACAATATTATGCGACAAATTAGCGAGAAACTAGTTGCTCGCTAAAAATAAAAACTTTGGTGACAAATTAGCTAGGAATTTGTCCATCGCAAAATGTATTTCAAGTCTTTGTGACGGATTAGCTAGTAACATTGTTCCTCACTAATTAGACTTTTTGCACAAAGTTTATTTAGCGACGAATTAGTGTGTGAATTATTTATCGCTAATTGTATATCAAACAATTGCGACGAAATAGTGACAATAATATCCCTCGCTACTTTACTTTTATTCGATTGAACCCCTAAGTGACTGATTTGCTAGAACATTGTCACTCGCTAATTAATTTGTGACAAATTAGCGAGAAAATTTTCCTCGCACTTTTTTTAGCTACAAAAGTCAATTTGCGAGAAACAAACTTACTCGTAAATCTCTCGCTAATCAGTCACTTTTCTCAAGTTCGGATATTTTGTGACGCTCATTAATTTTGTCGTTAGTGCGTCACTAATTTCTTGCAAGTTAGTGACGGATTAGTGACAAAATATATTTCTCGCAAAAATCCGTCGCTAATTTGTCAAATTCTTGTAGTGAAATTTCGCTAAACAAACTTGATTTTTCTTTTAATTACACTTTTCGTGTTGAATATAAAGATTATGTATATTCCCTTTGTGTTAAATTATTAGTTGTTATTATAAAATTCTTGTATGTTTATGATTTAATGTGTTATGTATACATGTCAATGAGATATAACTCAAATAACATAGTCTTTTTATACTTATTTAAGAGATTATGGTTCGAATCTCTCTATTTTTGGTAAAAAAATAAAATGCTTTATGTATACATGGATTGATTAAGGAATATTTGCTACTGCTTGAATGAGAGTTGAGACTAGATTTGTGATGTACCCATATCAGTTAGTATGAGGTCAAAATCTCCCTCACATTCATGGTACCAGTACCAAACTAAATTTTGACCGAATCGGATTTAATTAGGCTTAGTCTTGACTCTAATATTAAGTTTATATTAAAAATTTAAATTTGACTTTAAATTAATCAAAATAAATTGAGTTAAATCAAATCGATTAGATATATAGTTAGTATACATAATTTTAAGGGATAAGTATTGTTTTGGTCCCTCACGTTGAGGGTTGGAATCGAACCCGTCTCTAATCTAATTTTCGATTTAGAATCGTCTTTAACATTTTTTTCGTATTAAAATCATCCTTTTCTACTTTTATTTTTTTGTTTTTACCAAATTACCCTTTATTATTAAAAAATTATAAAATAAAATAATTATAAAATAAATAAAAAAAGAAGAAA
>NC_029773.3:81195455-81244024 GCF_000817695.3 Arachis duranensis | reverse complement strand
AGTTTATCCAAAAATGTCATCTAAACTCACTAGATAAAAATAACCAAATTATTTTTTTTAATATTTTATTTTTTGTATAAAATAAATTTAAAAAAAAAATATTTCACATAAAATTACTAAATCTGGAAGACAGAAATATATGATTTTTCTAAGTAAACTTAAACCGTGTCAAAAATTTAATTTCTAAACCCCATATATGTCTCCTCATATTTAGTGTTTTTTATTCAATGGAGATATCTTTGAGGACTCAAGATGCCATTTTTTTAAGATTTATTTCGTTAAAAATTAAATATTTTTAAACTAAAATAATAGTTTACTTGAGTTGTGTTACATATACTTTTCTTGGGTTCATAAAAAAATTATATGCTTAGTTAAGGAGGGGCATTGGACTATTGGTTTTTAAGAAGAGTAATGCTCCTCATTCGAATTTTGTTATGCATCAAGCTCGATCAAATTAAATAATAAGATTTGGAATAATATTATTTATAACTGTTTAAGATTTAGAATAATATTATATAACTGTTTTTTATTAATGTTAGATTAATCTGATTAACAAAAAAATTTAGATATATAATATTATTTTTTTAAAAATTTTATTTTTTGAACTATGAATTCCCTGGATTTCTGCAAAATAAGTGGGGTCTATTTGCATGCAAGTGTCTAAATTGAACTTTATTTATTCCTATCCAATAACATTCTATTCTTTGGGCCTCTATTTTATTTATAGTCATAGTTGTCAAAATCGAACAGATAATTAAACTAATTAAATTATTGGTTTACTAATTTATTGATTTAACCGGTAGATTACTAGTTGAACCAGTAATTCAATTCCACATAAATAAAAAATATAAAATAGTTAATAACTTAATATTAAATTTTGAATTAGTCAACTACAATGATATCTTAATTTAACAACAATCAAGTCTCAATTAGTTAGTATTATAAGAGTATCTTAATTTAACACATAAAAATAACAATACATGAATTATATCTAAGAAATATTCTAGGAATTCATAAACTAATTCAGAAATGATTCAAAGCTAATCCAAAACCAATTCAACTAATTCAGCAATTTAAAACCAATTCAACATTTCAATTCTGCCAAAAAATCAAAATTGAATGAAGAACTATGCAATAGTTTGAAGAACAAATAATCCGAAAGGAGCCCTTTAAGAAAATAGAACAAAAACCAGTAACCTATTATAATCTAAATATACCTATTTATTAGTGTAAGAAAAAAAATGTATACAAAAGCAGTGATTTATATCTCTCTCTTTAGAATCTGATGACTGCTGCGGTATTTTATAACCCACAAACTAATCGGTAAGTGCACCGAGTCGTACCAAGTAATACCTTACGTAAGTAAGGGTCAATTCCACGAGGATTGATGGATCAAGCAACAATAGCGTTTGATAGGATTAGTTAGGCAAGAAGAAAATGGTTTTGAGATATTCTAAGAGCATTAAACAGTATTTTAAAAATTTCAGAAAGTAAGCAACAATGAGTTGGGAATAAAATATTTGAGAAAGCAGTTAAGGTTTCAGAGTTATCTAATTTTTGGATTAACTTTTATTACTAATTAATTTAATCATGCAAGATTTAATTTCATGGAAAACTATATGTGACTAGACCCTAATTCCTTAGACCTTCCTAGTCTCCTCTAAAATTCATTAATTGCCAATTCCTTGGTCAATTAATTCCAATTAGAGTGATGATCAATTTCTAGTTTATATGCCAAAAGAATCCTAATTATCCACAAATAAGGGGATTATATGTCACGTATCCCGTTAAATACAAACAATTAGAAATTCAGTATAATATGTTTTCAACCTGTTGTTCAAGTAAAGAGCTTTTCCAAGTTTTACAAGAACTCAATTAGAACGTGGGTCATACTTCCGTTCCACCCATATTCATAAAATAAAGAACGAAAACAATTATTGAAATATAAATCAAGACATGAATTAAATTAAAAAGATCAAATGAATCAATTCATGAAAATAGACAGAGCTCCTAACCTTAACAATGAAGGATTAGTTGCTCATAGTTCAGAGAAGAAAAATAAGGGTTCTGGTAAAAAATGTGTACCGTGTCTAAATGTACAGAGTTCCCATCTGATGGCATCTAAATTCCTATTTATAACTAATCCTAATAATTTTAAAATCTAATTATCTAAAATTAAAAATAATATCTTTTTCTAAAAATTAAGATTTGAATTTGAATTCGAATTGATTAACAAGTCTTCAGCTGATGGGTGGGGACCACTTGCTTTTCTGGGCTGGAAACTGGGTCAAAACAGCCCAGAAATCGCCCCCAGCGTTTTTCTGCGTTTTTCTGCACGTGGCGCATGTCACGCGTACACGTCAGTCACGCGGACGCGTCGCTGGTCTTCTTCGCAAGTCACGCGGACGCGTCGGTCACGCGGACGCGTTGCTGAGCAAATCTTCAAATCACGCGTATGCGTCAGTCACACGTACGCGTCGCCGTGGATACTTCCAGATCACGCGCACGCGTCAGGCACGCATGTGCGTCGCTCCTCGCATCCATCTCCTTTGATTCTTGTGCTGCAGAAACTCTGTCAAATTCCGCCGAATGCTACCTAAAATAAATAAAATTGCCCAAAACTCAAAATAGCATCCATAGTGGATAAAATATAATTAATTCTTAATTAAACTCAACAATTTAAGTGCAAATTCACTAGGAAAAGATAGACAAGATGCTCACGCATCACAACACCAAATTTAAACTGTTGCTTGTCCTCAAGCAACCAAAACTAATGTAAGCTTATGATGTGAATTTGCATGAGAATGAGAGTTCGATTAAGCTCGTGTCTCGTCTTATAGTGGGGTTTACAACTGCAATCCTGAATAGGTTTGGCATCTCACTCTCCTTTAAATCAGAAAAATGTTAATGTCATTCGGACTTAGAATCCGGATAATATTATGAATTCTCTGATCTTTTATATTTCTAGTTTAATCCTTGAACACAACAAAATTTACTTTAATTTATTTTTCTTTGGTGCTTTGCACCTTGAGCCTAGCCGTGACTTTGAATGTTTTGTCTCAAGAGTTACTTGACACAGAAACACTACAAGCACTTAACTGGGGAACTCTCCTTGAGTTCTGATTTTTCTTTCAGTTACTCCCAGACAGTGGTGCTCAAAGCCTTTGGCATACTCTGTTAAACGCACTTGGTCTCGACTCTAAGTATTCTGTCTCAAGGATTACTTGACACAATCACATCACAAGCATATGACTAGGGAAACAACTCTTTGAGCTTTTAATCATGTTTGACCTCCCTAGTCATTGATGCTCAGAGCCTTGGACCTTGCTTTTATTATTTATTTATTTATTTTTGATATCTTTTGCTTCAAGGATTAAATTTTTGTTTATTTCAGAGAAGTCATAATAATTCTCTAAATTTCTGTTCGTTATACATCAACATCCCTTGATTCAAATTTAAATATACACTGTTCATATCATGCATTTAAAAACGACAGAAAATACCACCACTTTTAAGTAAATAAGACTACTCTTAAAATTAACTCAATTTCTCATGAAATACATCACTTCTGTATTTTTTTTGAATTCAAGCTCAGTGGGTAATACATGAGACATCTTTTCAGAATTAAAGCAAGTAAGAGAAAACTAAACTAGTCATAGGATTCTAACTAATAACGGATCATGCAACAAACAAAGCAAAATAGTAGAAAATCGGAACATCATATAGAAAAAGAGGGGAGGAATAAAAAAAATAAAAGGAACTCGACCACCTTAATTATCCTAGTGGTCGCTTTATTCTTTAGGTTGTGCTCCTCCGTGAAGATGATTCGCCTCCCTTTTGTGCTGAAAAACCTATAAGCACAGCATCAACACCAAACTTAAAGGTTTTCTTTTCCTCAAGTAAAGAAGAACTGAAAATGGAAGAGACAAATATTATGAGGAGAGAAAAATAAAAGGATAAAAGAATAAGAGAGAATTAGGATTGGCAGAGAGAGAGAAAGAAAACAGGGCAGCGCAAACAACGCGTTCGCGTACGGCACGCGAACGCGTGGGTCGCGCATTTTCTTAATGACGCGTTAGCGTCAGGCACGCGTTCGCGTGCCCTGAGTTTTGTGCGATTCGCGCGAAACCAGCCGCGTGCCCACATGACTTTCTGTTTGCATGGATTGGGAACCAAATTTTCATACGATGCGGGCGCGTCATGCACGCGCTTGCGTGGGTGGCCATGTGTGCAATTGACGCGGTTGCGTCGATCACACGTCTGCGTGGCCAAATTTGTGTTTTCAGCACACTTCTTGCCCTGAGCCAGCACAACTCTCTGCCTAAACACTCTTTTACATCAATTTTGCAGGTCACGTGTACGCATCAATGACGCGCACGTATGGATGGCGATAATTGCAAACAACGCGTACGCGTGGGGTACGCGTACGTGCGGTCATGTTTGTGCGCCAAGCATGAGTCCAGCGCCATTCCCACGTAACTCTCTGTCAATTTTTTTTCATGCACACATGATTGACGCGTTCGCGTCAGTGACGCTTGCGCGTCATGTGCTCTCTCTCTCTCTCTCTCTCTCTCTCTCTCTCTCTCTTAACTTTAGGTGTTCGGTTCCTGGAATAAAATAGCTGCATGATCAGAAAATTAGTAAGAATTCAATAAAAATCAAATAAGTAAGAAAACTACTACTACGAAAAATAACTAAGAATGAAATTATCGGGTTGCTTCCTGACAAGTGCTTCTTTATCGTCACTAGCTTGACGGTCAGCTCCTCTAAGGAGGAGGGTCATAGGGGCTCAGCTCTTCACCCCTTACTTTGAACTTCTTTTCTGTGTCTCCATAACGTAGCTCAATATGCTCCAGAGAAAGGATTCTGATTACTGTATAAACCCATGCTGGATTGCTGATCAACACCACCTTCATTCTTGGAGAGAAACCTTCAGTGGAGATCTTTTTGTTTCTCCATCCTCTGGGTACTTTCTTCTTTTTGGGAACCTCTTCCTTGGTAGATGATGCATTCCCAACACCAAACTTGGGTTTGATGTCAGGAGGAATTTTATTGACTGTTACCAAGGGAGGTTTGAGTTGCAGATTCTGCTGTGTATCATCAGGGAGTTTTTGAAGGTTTGGATCAATAAGCTCAGCCTGCATGCACCTCTCTTCTTCACCTGTTGGATGTATATCTTTGAAGACATGAAAGACCAGTTACTCATTATGAACTCTAAGCACTAATTCATCCACTTCTACATCAATCAGAGCTCTTCCAGTGGTTAGGAATGGTCTTCCTAGAATTATAGAGGCATTATCATCCTCCCCCGTGTCAAGAATCACAAAGTCTGCTGGGAGGAAGAACTTACCCACTTTGACCAGGATATTCTCCACTAATCCGTATGCAGCCTTCATAGATTTATCTGTCATCTGCAATGCTATCTTTGTAGGTTGTGCCTCTTGGATTTGCAGCTTCTTTATCACAGATAAGGGCATTAGATTTATACTTGCCCCCAAATCACATAGGTATTTTTCAAAGGTTGTGCTCCCAATGGTGCATGGAATTTGAAAGCTCCCTGGATCTGGCATCTTCCTTGGCAAGTTATTTTGAATGACAGCACTACATTCCTTAGTCAGGACTACTGTCTCATCTCCCTTTAAACGCTTTTTCTTTGACAATAGCTCCTTCATGAACTTGACATAGATAGGAATTTGCTCCAAAACCTCAGCAAAAGGAATATTGATTTGTAATTTTCTGAAGATTTCCAAGAACTTTGAAAACTGCTTGTCCTTGGTCTCCTTTTGAAGTCTCTGAGGATACGGCATCTTAGGCTTGTACTCAGGAGCCTTTGGCAATGTAGGATGAGTGTCAAGAGAGTCTGGGAATGGGTTGTCTGCACGCTTTGGAGGGCGTGCTCTACTTCTTCATTCTTCTCCTTTGGAGCTTCCTTTTCAACTAGCTCTTCATTGGCCTTGGTCTCAGAGCCAGCTACTTTACCATTTCTCAATTGAATAACCTTGCAATCTTCTCCTGGGTTCACCACTGTATCACCTTAAAATGTACTTGCAGACCTCTCAAGTATTTGCTTGCTCAGTTGGCCTACTAGCACCTTTGAATTTCTAATGGAGGCTCTGGTTTCCTGCATAACTTGTGCTTCCGTATTTGCCACTTGTCCACTTATCACGGAGATAGCCTTGCATTTCTCTCTTGGATTTGGAATTGTGTTACCCGGAAGGCTATTAGTGGTCCTCTGATCAATCTCATTAACTCTGGTGGCTTTTTGACCCATTTGAATCTCCAGGTTCTTGATGGATGCTCTGGTTTCCTATCTAAAACTTGTCAATATTGCTTCCAAATCATTGTTCTGCTAGACACCGCCCTGAGAACTATTGTTGAAGTTCTGAGGTCTCTGAGGTTGATCCCTTTATCCAAAATTTGGGTGATTCCTCTACCCCTGATTGTATGTCTTAGAATATGGATCATTGTTGGGATTCCTAGGACCACTCCCCATGTAATTCACCTGTTCAAAAGAAGGTTGAGCATAATCATAATTATCATTTTTCACAAAATTACCTGCCATGTCATAGGAGACTTTCTGTGGTGGATTTTGGGTGTTGATAGCTGAGACTTGCATGCCACCCATATGTTGAGTAAGTAGATTTATTTGCTGAGAAATCAGCTTGTTCTGAGCAAGAAGAGCATTAACAACATCTACTTCCAACACGCCTCTCTTCTGAGGGGTTTCAGAATTCACAGAGGTCCTGTTAGATGAGTATAAATATTGGTTGCTTGTAACCAATTCAATCAGCTCAATAGTCTCCTCTGGTGTCTTCTACTTGTGCAATGAACCTCCGGCAGAATTGTCTAAGCACATCTTGGACATTTTCCCCAAACCTTCATAAAAGATGTCTAGTTGTGTCCATTTGGAGAACATGTCTGGAAAGCATTGCCTAGTCAGTAGCTTATATCTCTCCTAAGCTTCATACAGAGTTTCACCATCCTTCTGCCTGAAGGTTTGAACCTCCACCCTAAACTTAGTCAGCTTCTTTGGTGGGAAAATTTAGTGAGAAACTCAGTAACTACCTTGTTCCAAGTGTCCAAACTCTCCTTGGGTTAGGAATCTAGCCATAGCTTTGCTCCATCCCTCAGAGCAAATGGGAAGAGCATGAGTTTGTACACATCTGGGTTTACTCCATTTGTCTTCATAGTATCACAAATTTGCAGAAAACTAGAAATAAATTGATTTGGGTCTTCGTAGGGAAGACTGTGATACTGGCAGTTTTGTTGTACTAGAGTGATCAGTTGAGGCTTCAACTCAAAGTTGTTCGCAGCAATAGGAGGCACCACAATACTTTTTCCATAGAGATCTGTAGTAGGAGAAGAGTAAGAGCCAAGCACTCTCCTTTGTTGCTCGTTCCCATTTGGGTTTTCCCCATTGGCATTATCAGTATTATTCGGATCCATAGTGGATTCTGCAGCCTTGTAAAGTCTTGCCCGTTGTAAACGCCGCCTGAAAGTCCTTTCAGGTTCAGGATCAAAGTCTAAAAGATGTTCTTTGTCTCTGTTCCTGCGCATAAACAAATAGAAAACAAGAAAGAATGGGGATCTCTACGTCAGAGTGCAGAGAATTCCCAGTGAGGTAATCTGTGTAAAATAATAAAGTAAAAATACTAAATAAATAATAAACAGCGTCAACACCAAACTTAATTTTAGAAATTAAGAAAAATATTGGTCCTATTTATTTATTTAAAAATTTATTTTTTAAAATAGATTTTAATAAAATTAAAAATAAAATGCCTAATCTAAGCAATCAAACAACTAATAGTTGTTAATCACTATCAATCCCCGGCAACGGCGCCAGAAACTTGATGCGGTATTTTACAACCCATAAACTAACCGGCAAGTGCACCGGGTTGTACCAAGTAATACCTTACGTGAGTAAGGATCGATCCCACAAGGATTGATGGATCAAGCAACAATAGTGTTTGATAGGATTAGTTAGGCAAGCAGAAAATGGTTTTGAGATATTCTAAGAGCATTAAACAGTACTTTAAAAATTTCAGAAAGTAAGCAGCAATGAGTTGGGAATAAAATATTTGAGAAAGCAGTTAAGGTTTTAGAGTTATCTAATTTTCGGATTAACTTTTATTATTAATTAATTTAATCATGCAAGATTTAATTTCATGGCAAACTATATGTGACTAGACCCTAATTCCTTAGACCTTCCTAGTCTCCTCTAAAATTCATTAATTACCAATTCCTTATCAATTAATTCAAATTAAAGGGTGATGATCAATTTCTAGTTTATATGCCAAAAGAATCCTAATTATCCACAAATAAGGGGATTATATGTCACGTATCTCGTTAAATACAAACAATTAGAAATTCAGTATAATATGTTTTCAAGCTGTTGTTCAAATAAAGAGCTTTTCCAAGTTTTACAAGAACTCAATTAGAACATGGGTCATACTTCCGTTCCACCCATATTCATAAAATAAAGATCAAAAACAATTATTGAAATATAAATCAAGACATGAATTAAATTAAAAAGATCAAACGAATCAATCCATGAAAATAGACAGAGCTTCTAACCTTAACAATGAAGGATTAGTTGCTCACAGTTCAGAGAAAAAAAATAAGGGTTCTGGTAAAAAATGTGTACCGTGTCTAAATGTACAGAGTTCCCATCTGATGGCATCTAAATTCCTATTTATAACTAATCCTAATAATTTTAAAATCTAATTATCTAAAATTAAAAATAATATCTTTTTCTAAAAATTAATATTTGAATTTGAATTCGAATTAATTAACAAGTCTTCAGCTGATGGATGGGGACCACTTGCTTTGTCCATTCTACAGCTTCTAATCTGTGTTTTCTAGGCTGGAAACTGGGTCAAAACAGCCTAGAAATCGCCCCCAGCGTTTTTCAGTATTTTTCTGCACGTGGCGCATGTCACGCGTACGCGTCAGTCACGCGGACACGTCGCTGGTCTTCTTCGCAAGTCACGCGGACGCGTCGCTGAGCAAATCTTCAAATCACGCGTATGCGTCAGTCACGCGTACGCGTCGCCGTGGATACTCCAGATCACGCGCACGCGTCAGGAATGCATGCGCGTCGCTCCTCACAGCCATGTCCTTTGATTCTTGTGCTGCAGAAACTCCGTCAAATTCCACCGAATTCTATCTAAAATAAATAAAATTGCCCAAAACTCAAAATAGCATCCATAGTGGCTAAAATATAATTAATTCTTAATTAAAATCAACAATTTAAGTGCAAATTTACTAGGAAAAGATAGATAAGATGCTCATGCATCAATGACTCATAGCTATTTATACATGTACTGAAAAATTATTATGCAAACCAATAACCAACTTGAGAACACCAATCCTAACTAACAAATCTTGAGTTTTCTTGACTTCTTTCTTTAATATCTTTGTTATCTTTATTTATATCTTCAAAAAATTCAACCACTACCATAGTATTTCTAATCAGCTCATAAACTAGTCAACAATAAAATTCACAGTAATAACACAAGAAATTTCAGCAATACAACAATATAACAATTCAGCAATTCAGCAATTCATAAACTAATTTAGAATTTTTTCAAAACCAATCCAAAATCAATTCAACTAATTTAGCAATTCAAAATCAATTCAACTAATTCATCAATTCAAAATCAATTCAACATTTTAATTCAACCCTGCCATATTTATTTTTAATAAGCTCATCAACCAATCAACAATAAAATTCACAGCAATAACACAAGAAATTTCACAGAAATAATTGAAAAAACAAGTAAATACTCACAGCAGGAAAAAGAGTGGAATAGTGGAACAGTGGAGCACACCACGAAGAGAGTACATGGCAAGGAAGCAGAGGAGCACACCAGGGAAGCACAACTCATGGCTGTAGGAAGCACATCTCGAGACAGAGATAGAGACAGAGACGCGAGCGAGACGCAGGCGCCCGAATAAGGAAACGCGAGCGGAGGAGAGCTAGTGGATCCAGCGAGAGGCGCAGCGACAGAGCTGAGCGTGCGATGGCGCCGTGGTGGTGAACCGAGGTGACAGAGACAGAGTTGGGATGGCTATCGTTTTGGAAGGTAGATTTAGCTATTCGGTTCTTCAAGAGACCAGGAAGGACAAAGTCACGAAGAAAATTGGGGGAGAGTAGCAAGGTAAAGCTGAATCTTGAAGGAGACAAAGATGGGGGAGAGTCTCAGTCTCTCTGAACTCTGAAGGGAAGGAGAACGGGGAGTAGTGCTAGGGTTTTGTTTGGGGATGGGCAGATGGGGTCTCTTTTTTCAATTTTTTTTAATTTAAACCAGTTTGGGTTTTAAAACCCAACCGGTTTGCTAGTTTTCTACCAAACTGACCGGTTCATACCGGTTCCCTCCAGTTTTCTTCCTTATCCGGTCGTATACATTACCCATACCGATCACATGGCCAGTTCATCGATTTTTCGGTCCGATCGGCCGGTTCGGTCTGATTTTGACAACACTGCTTATAGTTTGTCGAAAGATCTGTTCGTACAGTGGAATGCGCAGTTTTCTTTTCTTCGGGTACAGAAAAAATATAAGTGATTGGTCAAAAAAAAAAAATTCAATCCACAAAAACTAGCCGCTGCATTTTTTTCCGTATATTTTGAGCTTCCCTTCGTTTTTACTACCAGGAATGGTGATGGAGGTGCCTTGGGGGCTCCACACTAGCACCAACCGTCCACTGAGGAACAAGATCAACTGCAAAGAAGTAGAAAGAAAGTTAGGAAAAATGGAGAAGGGTATTCAGGAACACAAGGCTTGATACAAGTAGGGGTGTTCACAGGTACCGGATACCCGATTACCTGAACCAAACCTGAACCAAATCAATTAAATTGGTTCTTAAATCAATGGATAATTGGGTACAATCCGAACTTAACTGATGACATTCTCTGGTGATTGGTCCGGGTAATAGTTCTGGGGTGCGGAACCCAAACCAACTCGTAGACCCAAACCTTTATTAATTAAATTAAAAAAATATAAATTTAAAATATATATACCTTTTACTTATTCTAACCCTGACCTAAACACATTGCAGTGACAATCACCCATCGTATGGTTAACCCTAGCAGAGCACCCTCAGTCCTTCACGACCTCACTGTTACTCACTTAACCAAATCGATATAGCAGCTTTCTCTCGTCGGCGTCTCTGTCTACCTCTCTGTCGGTATCTCCATCAGCATCCTCGTCAGGGTGTCTTTGTCGGCATCGTCGTCTCTGTTAGCATCATCATCTCCATGACCGTCAGCATCATCTTCTCCAATAGCGATAGCGTTGTCTTCTTGGCAGCGTTTTTGTCTTCCGTCAGCGTGCTTCATCTAGCATGCGTCAACAATGTCTGTGGCATCATTTACTCGTCAATAATGACATTTTCTCTGTCTGTGGTGGTTATCTTCTCCGGTCAGGTAACGATCTAGTTTCTTTAGGTTAAGCGTTAATTTTTTGTTTATGTTATCTATTAATTGTTTTACTCTCTATTCAATTTTTGTTCAATTTTTATTCTTGTTGATAATTTTTTGTTTAATTTTTACTGTTAGAAAAAACTAACCCTATCAACAACACTGTTGTTGGAAGCACATCCTTTCCAGGTGCAGCCATTCTCACTACTATTGACAATGGTATTTTTGGTGGAACATCGCAAAGTTCAGCTCTCTCACAATTGTTTGTCTTAAATCCTTCGTCAGAACCTGATGCACAAATACAAATCGAAGCTACTGGAGCTACTGGTGAGCCTCCAAAGGAGGTAAAATATAAATCTAGTAGGACACTTAGTAGTGTTTGGGCTCATTTTTTCTAAAAAATTTTCAAATGAAGCCTGTTGTAACTATTGTAAAAAAAATATATGCATGCAATAGTTCTAGTTATGGTACCACAAACTTGAGGACTCAAGAGATGATGCATGATCAAAAAAAGAATTTGAGGACCAAGAAAAACTTGAATTAGGTAACTATTTTTAAATTATATTTCTTTAAATTATTATGTAATTATTGTTATTGTTAAGTCTCTAATCATAATTTAATTATTGTTAATGTAGAGCTTCAACTTTAATAATATCCAATCAAGCTGTTGGAGTTGATGTTGTTTACAACAATTTGAGGTTAACAATTTTTTACTAATTATTTGTTTGTTGAATTACTTTTAACTAATCAATTTCATATATTGACATTCGCTAATTATATGTTGATTTTTTGAAGGTCACAACTCCTCTCTTGAACATGCTTGGTTGATGGAATGAAGGATTATGGAGTGAAGACTTTAAAGGATTATTTCTATTGTACTTTTATTTTTAGTTTTTAATGTGTTTGGAATTTGATTTGTTTGGTGTTTAATATATTTAGATTTTAATGTGTTTAGTATTTAATATGTTTGAATTTTAATGTGTTTGATGTTTGGATACCTTTAATTTGGATTTTAATGTGTTTAGACTTTTGATTACGACAATGACTTAAGTATTTAGTTATAATTATGGATTGTTATGGGTATTTTATTATTGTTAGCATATTATTGATTTCACATGTTTATTATATTTACAGAATTTTTAAGATAAAAATTTTATTTTTTTATTTTTGAATTTCTATTTTATCAGGTACCCAATATCCGAAGCGAACCAATTCGTTCTTAATCAGTTTAGTTTGGTTTGGATACACACACAAAAGAATATCCGAACTAATTACAATTTAATTGATTCGGTTTAGTTTTAATTTTACCCCAAACCCGAACCAACCCGACCCATGAACACCCCTAATGCCAAGAGAAGACGAATGGATGAATGATTCACGTGCAGTGAGGGGAACCCCAGGAAAAATGCACACTCTGTCAGCCACAGTCAAACAAGGTCCCATCAACAACTATATAGAGGAAGATAGCAATCTCTCTTACGAGTACAACCTGGACATGGAGGAGGATATAAAGATACCAAAAAAATTAATCAAGGAATCCATACAAGAACTGAAACTCATAGTTTACCGTAAATTAAAGTGAAAAAAGTGAAAGAAAGTCTATTTAACATAATGATTAATGAAGCAACAGAGAGGAGAGTTTGGAAACCTTGGTGGGAAACATTGATAGTAAAGCTGCTAGGAAGGAAAATAGGATATGTAGCCATGAAGAGAAGATTGGAAGCCATGTGGAGTAACAAAGGAAGTGTTGATGTCATAGATTTAGGGTAGGACTACTATTTGGTTAAGTTCTATGCACAATAATATCTTTATTTTGCTCTCTTAAAAAAACCTTGGAAAGTGTATGGCCACTACCTAACTATAAGGGCGTGGAAACCTAACTTTAATCCACTTATAACCACTACTGACAAGATAATAGCTTGGCTGAGGCTCCTAAGATTTCCAATTGAACTGTATGATAGAACTGTGCTAAGGAATATAAGAAATATTATAAGAAGAACTATAAAAGTGGACAAAAAATACCATGGGAGTGTGTAAGGGAAAATTCGCAAGAATATGCATGGAAGTGATTTTGACTAAACCTTTGGTGGGACGATATATGATAAATGGTAGAGAATACTTGGTGGAGTATGAAGGCATTCACCAAATATGTTTCTCCTGGGAAAGAATAAAAACCATGTTCAAAAAACATGTCTAGCAAGAGCAAATAATGCAATAGACAAGAAACACAATTCACAAACAATCCAAAAAGAAAAAGAACTTCAGCAAGAAAAAGAGGCAACACATCTAAATAAAGGAAAAATCAACAACTTGGATAAAGGAAAGTAGATTGTGAGCGCTGAAAATGATGAAAAATTTGGTCCATGAATGGTTGCTCAAAGACCAAGAAAAGATAAAAAAGAAAGCAAAGTGGAATCAAGCAAGCAAGCAGCAGAGGCATTTAAAACAAAAGAAAATGGGTCAAGATTCAGAGCACTTTAGGTAGAAGAGATAGAACAAGGCCAGATAGTGCTCGAAGGCCAAGGAGGAGAAGACACATAAGAGGAACCGGTGAACACACTAGTGATAACAAGGAAAAATGAGTTAAATCTTAACAGCTAAAAGATAAAGACAACCAAGAAAACACTGAAAAAAAAAGGATAAAAGAGGGACTAAAGATAAGAAGGCACAAGGACATTGAATCAATAAAATGAGGGAGAAAAAACTCAAACTGACATGACTAAGCCATAACAAATTGAAGAGAAAAAGAACAACTCTATGATTCACTATAATAAGAACTGGATAGAAGCAAGAAACCACTCTCCTTTAATGATGGAGGAGGGTATTAACTTTACCTATCCAATAATACTAGAAGAAGGAAAACCTCGTGATCCAACATCCACAAATCATAACAAGATAGCACTTATGGATATAGAAAATACCAATTTAGACCCAAATAGAAGCTTATTGGAGGGGGTTGACTTCACCACTTCGCAAATTAGTGCCCTTATGGACACTAAAATACAAAATGTTTGATATTTCAAGTTACTCTTTCTAGAGTTTTATTTTCAATTTCTTTTTCTCATATTTTATTTAAAATGATTGTGTTTATATGGAATGTTAGGGGAGCGAAAAACAACAATTTCAAACATATTTTTATAGAATTGATGAGGTCACATAGGCCAGATATCGCTGTCCTGTTGGAAACTAGGTGCAGTAGAAATAATGCTAAAAAATATTATTCAACAACTAGGGTTCTCCAACTATTTCGTTGAAGAGGCACAAGGGTTTGCTGGGGACATTTAGGTGTGTTGGAACAGACCTGACCTCAACATCGATATCATTGAAACCCATCCATAATATGTTCATGTGAAAATAAAAATGGGATCAGAACCCCATTGATTTTTCACCTCTATTTATGCCAATCCTCATCCCATCTATAGAAGAGAGCTTTGGCCAAAGTTGTTAAGCATTGCTAACTCTCTAACTGAGGATGGGATGATGGGGGGGGACTTCAATAAAATTAAAGACGGTTCAGAAAAGAAAGGGACATCAGTGTGGATATAAACAGATTCCATATAGTTGTAGTGGAAGTTTTAGCCAGATCTAATTCTAACCATCACCCCCTCCTCATAACTACAAAAAAAGAATAACAATAGAAGTGGCAATAAACCCTTTAGATTCGAGGCTATATGGTGTCAACATCTTGACTTTCAAAATTCTTTTTCTAAAAGCTGGAACAAGCAAAATAACCTCATTATTGCTTTAAATAATTTAAAGAATGATTTTGTTGAGTAGAATAAGAAATGCTTCGAGAATATAATTAAGCAAAAATAAAAAGTGCTTAACCGAATTGCAGATATTCAAAAGAGCAATTCATATGGCCAAAATCCTTTCCTAGACAAGTTGGAGCAAGATCTTAACAATGAGCTTGAAGATATTCTTGACAAGAAAAAAAAATTTTGGCTGCAAAAATCGAAAAAGTAATGAATATTAGAAGGGAATAAGAATACTAAATTCTATCACATCAAAACCATCATTCGAAAGAGAAAAAATAACATTCGTAAACTTAAAGATACAAATGGTGATTGGATAAAAAATGAAGAAGTGTTGAAGAGACATGTTATCGGGCATTTTCAGAACCTCTATCAAAAAGAGGTAACGATCACTCCTTTAAACTTAATGCATTATACTCTTCCTGATTTAGATAATTCTATTTGCAGGGAGCTAGTTGGAGAGCCTACAGAGTTGAAGATTCAGAATGCAACTTTCAACATAGTATCGCTCAAAGCTCCTAGAGATGATGGCTTCCCAGCACTCATCTACAAAAATAATTGGGAGAACATAAAAAGTAAAGTGTGTGTCTTCATTAGAAGCTACTAGAAGGAATCCACCTTCATTGCCCTCATTAATACAATCCTTCTTGTACTTGTGCCTAAAGTGAGCAGCCCAGAAAAAGTTAGGGAGTTATCCCTTTGTAATATGAGTTACAAAATTCTAACCAAAATTCTAGTAAGCATAATCAAGTCCTCTCTTAATAACAGGATTGCCATTCACCAATCTAGTTTTATACCGGGGAGGTAGATTCAAGATAATATTCTTGTTGTAAAATAAATAATGCATAACATGAAAAGAATGAAGGAAAAAAATAGTTTATGACAATCAAAATAGATTTTGAAAAGGTGTATGACAAGTTGAATTGGGATTTCATCAAGGAAAGATTGAAGGAATTTAAACTACCAGACTATTTTATCAATATCACCATGAATTGCATAAGTTTAGTTAAATATAATGTGCTCTGAAACAGAAACAAAACAGATAAATTCAAGCCCAAGAGCAGAGTTAATCAAGGGGATCCATTTTTTTTATCTTTTTGTCATAAGTATGGATAAACTATCTCATTGGATAGAGAAAACAATATACAAGAACGAATGAAAACCTGTGAAAGCCAGAAGAGGTAGGCCCAAAATTTTTCACCTCATGTTTGCGGATGACTTATTGCTTTTTGATGAGGCCATAAAGGGATAAATGCTAATTGCCAAAGAAATTCTTAAAACTTTTTACAAGGAAGCAGGGCTAAAAAGTAATAAAGACAAAACAGCTATAGTGTTCTCCAAAAGTATCACTGCTAGCACAAAAGACAATGTGAATGCTTCAGAATTTAGATGTCAACAAGATTTTGAAAAGTTTTGTTAAAAAATAACAGTAGTAAAAAAAATTTATGATGTTATTGGGAGGATACATAGCAAGTTGAAAGGATGGAAAAGTAAATGCCTATCTCTTGCAGGAAGGATTACCTTGGCTCAATCTGTCCTTGGTCCAACTATGAATTACCATATGCAGCATGAAAGAATTCTGAAGAGCATTTATTATAAAGTGAAAAAAATCCAAAGAAGTTTTATTTGGGGGGATGAACTAAGACAGAAGACAATGCACCTAGTTGGGTAGAAGACTTTATGCTAACCAAAGCATAAGGGAGGTCTGGGGTTTAGAAGACTGAATACCATGAATGATACATTTCTCCTAAAATTTCTATGGCAATAAAGAAAGATCCAAATGCCTTATTGGCAAGAGTGATTCTGTACAAATACAACGAAAAAATATTCTAAGAAATACCATCCAAGCTAACCCTATGATTCTCCTATTTGAAAAGAGTTAGTCAAATGATGTTCTACCTTTTTAGAGAATGGAGTAAAACAGATAGGGAATGATTTATCCACAAATTTTTGGTACAAACTGTGGGTGGAAGACGAATAAAGCCTTAGCAACTTGGCCTTGAACCCAATCATGGATAACAACTCTCTGATTTAGGAATGGACAAATAAAAATGGTGAATGGGATTTTCAAATACTATCCCTAAACTTGTCAAGTAACATAGTTGACAAAGTTACAGCCATGCCTCCACCACAAGCAGAGGAGGAGGATGATAGAATGGGATGAAAGCATTCTTTTGATAGAAAATTCATAGTAGCAGAAACTTATAAACCCTAGCTAGTTGGTCTAAGCCTATAGACGCTATCTGGACAAACTTATGAAGTTGAAAAGGACCAAAAAAACTAAAATATTTATGTGGACAGCAATGCATAGAAAAATTATGACCAACCAAAGGAGAGCCAGAATTTTTAGTGGGAGACAGAAAGTGCAATTTGTACAACAGAGATCAGGAGGACTTTTTTCATGTTCTTAGAATGATAATAATAATAATAATAATTACCGTCAGAGTCGTTTATACAAGCAAATGTGACACAAAGTTCACCAGATTACTCTCAGAACTTTAACTTAAGAGATGGCTTCAGAGGAGATTAGAGAAGTAGAGGTGGTGGCAGATAGATGAGAGGGGCAACAATGTTCAACAATGAAAGACAGCAGTAATATAATGGTTTAAGAATGTTCAATGATGATAGGCCTATTTTCCAAGTGTGTGATAAGCCTGGACACACTGCAAGACATGCTGGTATAGGTATGATCCACCAAAAGGCTCCAGAACTCAATATGAAGGTACAAACTCACAGACTTTGCAATCATCACAAGCTAATTTGAGTAATGTATTGGCCACACCTGCAACATTACAAGATCAAAGCTGGTTTCTAGACTCAGGTGCTACACACCATATGACCTCAGACCAGCAAAATTTAATTGAAGGGGAGAAGTATGAAAGTGCAGACCAAGTGATTATAGGCAATGAATCAGGTTTGCATATCAACCTTGTTGAAAAGTCTTTCTTTAAAACTGATTTGAACAATAGAAAATTCTTGTTAACCAAATTACTACATGTGCCTGATATCACTAAGAACTTACTTACTGTATATAAATTCTGCTATGATAATGATGTCTATTTTGAATTTCATTCTAATGGCTGTTGTGTGAAATCTCAGGAAACTAAAAAGATGGTTATACAGAAAAAAGTTGACAAGAGAATGTACAAGTTCCTCAATTTCACTCCATCTTTCACTTCATCAAATAAATCAGCTACCTTTGCCTCAAATGTGTCCACTATTGATCAATTTCTTTTGTGGCACAATAGATTAGGTCATCCGGCAAATAATGTTGTTTTCTCTGTGTTGAAATCTTGTAATATTGTTGCTTCATTAAATAAAATTTTTTGTGTTTTCTGCTGTATTGGAAAGTCTCATGTACTCCCTTATCCACCCTCAAATACCTTATATACTGCTCTCCTGCAACTTATATACACAAACATCTGGACCTGCCCCTATACCTGACTTAAATAGAAACTATTACTTTGTCATTTTCATTGATGCCTATAATAAATACACTTGGCTCTACCTCATTAAAACTCGATCTCAAATCAAATCAGTTTTTAATTGTTTCCAACAAATGGTTGGGTTGCAATTGAACACAAAAATTAAAATGTTTCAATTTGACAATGCTACTGAATTTTTGAGTTTGGCTAAGGATTTACAGATATAAAGTGTACTGCACAAATTTTCTTATCCTCATGAACATCAACAAAATGGCAGTGCTAAAAGAAAATATAGGTATATAGTTGAAAAAGACTTAGCTTTACTAGCAGGTGCAGGCATGCCAATTAAGTATTGGGAAAAGGCTTTCATGACGATAATTCACTTAATAAATAGATTACCAACATTAGTGTTGCAAGATCAGTCACCATTTAAAAAGTTGTTTGAGAAGAAATTTGATTACACAAGCCTTCAAATCTTTGGCTGTTTGTGTTTTCTATACCTGCGACCATACAATAGGCACAACTTGAAGTTCAAATCAGCTAATATATTTATCAGGTCATATAAAAATTTTCAATTTGAAATAACTAACATTTATACAACCGTGTCATAAATATTTTGGTTTTCTAAATGTTAACTTTTAAAATTATACTAAATATACACAATTCTAAATATGTAAAAATTTCTAAAAATTAAATGAATGACATATATAAATTATAGAGTACACACGCTTGTTATCTCTTGCACTGCACGCATCAAATTTCAAAAGGCCTTTTGTGGTTGTTGATAACTACATATTTATTACAGTGTCATTTTCAAGCTATTCCTATGAAATTATTATAAATTAATTAATTAATTGATTTGATGAACAATGCATATGCATCAGCCTCCGTGTCTCTTTCTAATGATCTTCTCTTGATTGCATATGCGCGAAGATTATATCTCGACCCTGTTTGAACTAGGGAGTAACGGATCTATTAATTTACTTTTTACTTATTAAATATATATAGAAATAATAAAAATAAAATTAATTAAAATAATAATTTTATTATTCTATTAATCTCTATAATTTAATTAAATTTATAATTAGGTCTTTATATTTTTTTTCAATTAAATCTCTAAACTATTTTTAATTTTATAATTAGGTCTTTTTTATGTAAAAAATATTAAAATTAATAGTATATTTTTTTCAAAAAATATGTGATTAAAGATCTAATTAAGTTCTTAATTCTATATACTTTTTAATTTACGAAAAAAATATTCAATTAATTTTAATATTTTTTACACTATAAAAAATCTAATTACAAAATTAAAAATAGTATAAAATTGAAAAGAAAAAAAAGTATAAAAATATAATTAAAAATTTGATAAAAATAATATAAAATTAATAATTATAAATAATTAAATAATAATTTAATCAAATATATTAAATTATTTAATAATTTTTAAATAATAATTTTACATAAAAATAATTAGACGTAAATATTTTTCTACTTCATTGCAAAGCATTACGTTTGTATGTATGACAATAATTGTAAGCGTGATTGCTTACGTAGTACTAGCTAGCTAGTATATATCTGTTGGTGTGGCGATTTTAATTGAGTTTCACTTCCTATATTATTTTTGGTGTCCATTTCTTGGTATATGTCTCCCTCGTGTTTCTACTTTAATTTATTTCTACATGTACCAAACTACAAACCCTACTTTTAATTAATAATAATGCATGCTTAACCTATATATGCCGCCCTTAATTAAAGCCTTATCTTTGGTTTCCATCGTTCTGATCTCAACCCAACTACGTATCTACCTCACTTTTTTCATATATATGTATAGTCTAAACGTTCATACTATGCTAAATATGGAACGTAACCATATATACAATTAAAAAAATATTATGTATATATTATACACATAAAATTAGTTATTATATTAATTATTATGTATTTATTTGTATAATAAATATATATTATTTAAATTATTTTATTATATATTTTTATATATTATATAAATAATTGATTTAATAACTGATTTTTTGTTTACATATAATATGATTGATACAATTTAAATATTTATTATAAATTTTAGCAAGAATTATTATTTATGATAATACACATGATGAGTCAACGAAAAAACAAATGCCTTGTCATATGCTTTTAAAATAGAAACTATCCATTCCCATGTTTATTGCTCAAAGACCCTTTATTTGTTGGCATTCTATTATTGGTTGAGTGTATTGTATAAAGAAAATTTACACACATAATGTACATTAAGCAAACTCACTGCAGAAAAATAAGAGACTTCAATTTTTATTTAATAATTCAAAATTTCTAGCTTTTTTTTTAATAATTTGGGGGTACGTTGATTTTTTTTCTTTGTCTATCCCAAACATGTCATATATTTGATGCCAACTTTATACATATACATATATTTATATATTGGGAAAAACAATATCGTGGCATGTATAGTTTAATAGTATGTTTGGTTTGTGTTTTTTGAATATTTTTTATTTTTAAAAATTTTATTAAAAAGTAAAAATAAAATTTTATTATTTTTATTATATTTTTCCTTCACAAATTCTAATAATAAAAAATTTTAAAAATAAAATACAAAAAACTAAACGTATCCTAATTTTTAATTTTATGCCAATTACTACAAGAAATTTATTTCATATCCTTGAATATTTCATCAAAATCTGACGGTAATTATTATTATCATCGATGATTTTACTAAAAATTCGTCAATTTTTTAATGAATTATGTCATGTATACATCAAAATCAGTCATTAGTATAAAATATATGTTGAAATATAAATATATATTAAAATTAAATTAAATCACACATATATTTATACATAAATACATTGAAAGTTGATTTTAGAGAAATTCTCCACATACAAACGTTTTTTAATATAAGTCTTTACAAGTCATTTATATTAACGCGTACTGCATGTTTCCACTGCATCTTCTTCTTCTTCTTGCTGCACGTTTTTCTTCCTCTTTCTCTTCCTCTTCTTCTTTTCTTTCGTTTCTTGCCTTCTCTTTCTCCTTCTTCAACTATTACTGCATGTTTTCACTGCACATTCTTCTTCTTATTGCTGCACGTTCTTCTTCCTCTTCCTCTTTTTCTTCTTCTTTTTTTTCGTTTCTTGTCTTTTCTTTCTCCTTCTTTATTTACGTACTTTTCTCTCTATTTTCTTTTTTCGTTATTCTCGATTTCCATTGTTTTTTGACATCAAGCTCTGAAATCGTTTTTGAAAAAGAAAAAACAGCAGAAAATGAGAAGGAGAAGGAAAAAGAGTTCTGAATTATGCATAAGGTGTACTTCGACGAATTTTGGGTGTATTTCTTAAATCCTTTGGGTGTAGTTTTGTAATACTTTGGGTGTATTTTTGTAATCTTTTGGGTGTATTTCTATAATCGTTTGGGTGAATTCATGTAACCGTTTGGGTGTATTTCTGTAATCCCTTGGGTGTATTTCTGTAATTGTTTGGGTGTATTTCTGTAATCGTTTGGGTGTATTTCTGAAGTTTCATTATCTTCAAATATGGCAAGAAACTCGTTTTCATAGAGGAAGAAGAAGAAGAGTCGTTCATAATGTATGGTGAGTAGCGCGCTTTGGAAACAGGAAGTGATTGAATAACGTGCGTTTATTTACTCTTGAATGTGGGAGTGTAATGCGTGTATTTTATTGAGCTTGTGCCAACTTGTAAGACTTGTAAGTTAAAAAGACTTATATGTATAACAGACCTCTTGATTTTAATAGCTGATTTTAGTATACATATAGCATTTTTGTTTTTTAACAGGAGAACGAAAAAGAAAATCGGGCTTTGTGTTTGATAAAAATCAAGTTTTCAAACCAAAAAAGATTTCTCGAATAAAAAGTTACTTAGCAAATTAAATTGCGACGAACGTTCCCAGAAAGGAAAAGCCCAATTTTGTTTTTGCTTATATATGACTACTATTAGACATGAAAGCGCTTACCAGCCTATTTATTCAAAAGGTGACTAATTTATTCAAATAAAAATTGTGTTACAAGACCAAAGTATAGCAGCTTAAATAAAAAAACTTACGATTTTAAATTAAAGAAAATTTTTTTAATATCTAAAATATAATTTAGTTTAAAGATAAAAAATATTATCTTAGTTGTAGCAAAAACAACGTTGACAAAATTATATAATAACCATAATTATCGTAACGATAATTATTGTAAATTCTACCTCTATATATAAGAACATGCGTGCGTATCGTCAACTTATGTGGAAAATATAATAACTAATGAATTTTCATTTGTAATTAACCCAAAACTAAAAGTAGTGTTTTTACATGGAAAAAGTTCCTACGCGAGAATCTAAATATATATCAGTGATCATCGTTCTAAGATGATTAGTGTCCCTCTTTTTCGTAGTTATATGCTATTGGTTGCTTTTTCACCAGCATAAAACCCTTTTTATATGTTGGTATCTGCCAAAGGAGAGAATGAACTTTTTCTCACTATATATGCATATAATATCTTTTTCTATCACTTCAACCATATATAATTTACATAGAACGGATCGGATAAGTTTTTTATTGTGGATATGATGATGCGATGACCAATTCAACCAAAACTCAGAATGCAAATGAAGTAGGATTCTAAGATGATAATGAACCTCATGAGAAATCAAGTAATTCAAATGAAAAAATAAAAATTGGGTTAAGTGAAAGAGAAGAAAGAGATAGAGTGAAGAAGTCCCCTAAATAGATGACGGACTATTACACCTAATGGGAGAAAAACATGTTAGAGTTATCTTATGCTAAGTTGGTAAAATTGGTTATGTAACAGAATAAGAATCGATGCATAGTGTAAGAGAATAAAGTATGTTGTATGGTTTATTGAATGTCAAATATAAATTGATTTGTATTTGTAAAGGAGTTTTTTACCTTTACTCGAAAAAGACGATTTGGATGTACTTTTATGTACTCCTTTTATATCATTCGATTCTTATTAATTTTGTATTGATTGATTCATTAACTCTTGTTCTCTTTCTCTTTTGCTGTTATTTGATATCATTATAGCAACATTTGGTACTTTCGTTGAGAAGAATAGCCATGATTGAAGGAGCTCGATTGACACGTCTTGAGGAGATTTCCGTTTTGAATTGTCAAGAAAGACAGAAGCTAAATAGGGGATTCACTAAGTCGAATAAGCGGATTGCCAATACCCAGGCACAGATAGCGGCGACGGAGGCGTCCTTGAAGTCCATCGATAAGTTGCTGAAGGAAAACATAAAACAAAAAAAATTGAGGAGAAAGGAAAGGTAGGAAAGGCTGGGGAAGGAGGATCTCACCCAGAGGTGCCGTCCTAGCCCAAAGGTATGCGAGGAACTGACCTCCCTCTGTTTGAAGGTGACAGTGTCGAGGAATGGGTGTTTCGAGCTCGTGAGTATTTTGAGCTATATGACATACCTGAGGAGCGACGTGTCAGAGTCCTTTTCTTCCACCTCATTGGGCCTGCATACACATGGTACATGTGGGGAGTCAATAATTATTTGGCCTATAATTGGAGAATTTTCTTGAGGCCCTCTCACTACGGTTTGACAAGGGAGTGTTCTTTAATCCGATAACTGCGTTGAAGGAGTTGAAGCAGGAGGGTATAGTGGCAGAATACCAAGGTCAGTTTGAAGAACTCTCAAATATGATCACTGGACTCAGCGAAAAATGGTTGATATCGCTCTTTGTGGCAGGACTCCGCGAACATCTCAAGTGCGAACTCCTTTTAGCCAAACCCACTACTTATGTCACCGCGGTGTCGCTTGCTAAACTCCCTGAGTAAAAGCATAAAGCCACCGTGGCACTACAGTGTGAAGGAGGAGGACGCAGTTCATTATTTCCACCGACCCAAAGATTCATGTCCGAATAAATGCTAAACCCAATTCCAAAAAGTCCATACACACAGACCCAACTGCCAAACACTTCAGCCAAACCCACAACACCAACTCATCAAACAAAACCTTGGCCTTAAACCCTAGCTCAAACACCAACACCACACCCTTTAAACGGTTAACCAGTTCTGAGATAAAGCAGAGGAGGGATAAGGGGTTGTGTTACTACTGTGATGGAAAATACTCCATGGGTCATCATTGCAAGGTGACCTACCAGTTGTTGGTGGGAGAAGAGGAAGTGAAAGAGCTAATGCAGGGCTATGTTACTGATGCAGAAGGTAAAGCAGATATAGAAGGGGAAAATAAGGATGATGAAGAGGAGACCGTGCCCAGAATCAGCTTGAATGCAATGAAAGGAGAGTTTCACCCCGAGACATTAAGGGTGAGGGCAGGGTGAACAATAAACCATTGCTGATTTTTGTGGATGGCGGAAGCACACATAATTTTGTGAAAAGATCAGTAGGCCAAGATACTGAGTCAACCACTTACACCAACTAACGTCTTGCAGGTTATGGTGAAAAATGGAGAGACGGTTGATTGCTCCGCGAAGTGCAAAGATTTACCTCTGCACGTTCAAGGGTACGATTTTGCTGTTGATACATTCGTTTTGGATTTAAAGGGTGCTGATATAGTGTTGGGGTTCACTGGATGATGGGATTGGGGACTTTTCATATGAATTACATGTAGCTCTTTATGAAATTTGAAGTGGACAGATCATAGGTGATTTTTAAGGGGGAGAGATTGTTAAAGGAGAATAGTTTATTATGTAATGAATTATAGAAATTGGCTAACAATCAAGCTATTTTGTCTATGTTTTGTCTGGAGACTATCAATACCAGTGTAGGAGTAGCAGCTGGTGAACCCATAGAGGCAAAAGCGAGCCTAATTTTGGAGGAATACGCTGATGTTTTTTGTGGAACCCACCACATTGCTCCCACCAAGGACATTGGATCACCCCATTCACTTGATACCAGGTGCAACCCCAGTCAGTATAAGACCATACAAATATTCTCAATTTCAGAAGGAGGAGATGGAAAGGTTAGTCCAGGAGATGTTGCAGATAGGAGTTATAAGGGATAGTCAAAGTGCGTTCTCAAGTCTGGTTTTATTGGTGAAAAAAAAAAGATGGAGGGTGGAGATTCTACGTTGATTATCGTGGTCTAAATTCTATCTCAGTGAAGGATAAGTTTCTAATATCCACCATCGAAGAGATACTTGATGAGCTTTATGGTGCTAGATTCTTCTCCAAGATAGACCTCCAGAGCGGATATCACCAAATACGAAGGAGAGCTTATGATATTGGAAAGACTGCATTTACAACCTATCAAGGGCACTATGAATTTGTTGTTATGACCTTTGGCCTAACGAATGCCCCTTCAACTTTTCAGGCCATCATGAACAAGATTTTTTAACCATTCTTAAGGAGGTTTATAGCTGATTTTTTTTACGATATTCTTGTGTATAGCAAAACTAAGGATGAACACTTACAACATTTGAGGCAAGCTTTAGCAATGTTGTGGGAGCATAAATTTTTTGCAAAACTATCCAAATGTTCATTTTGTCAAGAATAAGTGGATTACCTTGGACATGTTGTTTCCATAGAAGGAGTACGTCTGGATCCGGCTAAAGTAGAAGCAATTGATAAATGGCCCATTTCAAAAATAATTAAGCAGCTACGCGATTTCTTAGGCCTCACAGGTTATTACCGTAAATTTGTCGCCGGTTATGCAGATTTGGTTTTTCCTCTCACGGAGCTGCAAAAGAAAAATGCATTTCACTGGACATTAAAAGCCGAAAGAGCGTTCTACCACTTGAAGCAGATCATGACGTAGACCCCTGTGCTGTTGCTATCCAATTTCTCTAAGATGTTTGTGTGTGGAGACTGATGCGTTGAGCATGGGCATAGGTGTTGTCCTGACCTAAGATGGGCATCCGCTTGCTTACTTTAGTAAGAAATTAGGAATGAGAATGGCTCAAGCATCTGCATATGTGAGGGAATTTTATGCAGTCACTCAAGCTGTAACAAAATGAAGGCACTGTCTACTTGGTAGGAAATTTGTGATCAAAATGGATCACCAAGGCTTGAAGAAATTGACGACTCAAGTGATACTAACACTAGAGCAGCAGAAGTACATGAGCAAGTTACTAGGATATGAGTTCGAGATTGATTATCGGCCTGGAAAACATAATCAGGTGGCAGACGCATTATCGAGACAAAATGAATTGGAGGATATTGCTTTCCAATTCCAGGTATTCACCACAACTCAATCTGCTATCATTCCTAGACTGCTGCAGGCCCACAAAAATGTAGAAGAGATGCTAGGAATGATGGAGAAGTGGCAGGAGAGAAGGTTGTGCTCTGAATATAGGTTCAAGGATGGATTATTTTTATATGGAGGGAAGATATATGTGATTGACTATGAAGATCTTAGATCCACCCCTTCATCAGTTTTATTCAGCTATGACAACAGGATATGGTGGCATGTTGAAAACTTATAAGGGCCTTGGTGAGCTCTTCTTTTAGCCAGGCATGTGACAGGATGTAGCTCGATTTGTTGACAGGTGCCATGAATGCCAGGTGACGAAGTATGTGCCCTCTAAACCCCAAAGAACTCCTTCAACCACTTTCCACACCAATTCGGCCATGGGACGATTTATCCATGGACTTTATGGTATAACTACCAAAATCTTATGGTTTTACTACGATCATAGTAATGGTGGATCGATTTAGCAAGGTGGCACATTTTGAGGCTCTCAAACTAGAATTCATAGCCAAGGCAGTAGCTCAAACGTTCATTAATTCGATTGTCAAACTCCATGTGTTTCCTGCTACAATTGTGTCTGATAAAGATCCCTTATTCCTGAGCAAGTTTTGGAAACAACTTTTCTTATGTAGTAGGACGAAACTGCACTATAGCATGGCATATCACCCTCAAAGCGACGGTCAGACTGAGGTGGTCAACCGGTCTCTTGAGCAATGTTTGAGGGTGTTCACACATGCTTATTCTAACTGCTGATATGACTATTTATGCTGGGCTGAATATTGTTATAACAACTCCTATCATTCTTCCATCTGGATGACGCCTCATGAAGCTTTATATGAGGCAGTCGTGAGAACTATTTCAAGATATGTGGCTAAGTCTTCTACTGTGCAGAATGTTGATACAATATTGCGAGCGAGAGACATTCTTAATTTAGAGCTACTCCATCATCTGCAGCAGGCCCAGGAGAGGATGAAGAAACAGGCTAATAATCATCGACGTGAGAAATCTTTTGAGGTGGGAAATTGGGTGCTTTTGAAGCTTCAACCTTATCGCTAAGGATCGGTTGAAATTAGGCAGAGTGAGAAGCTCAGTAGGAGATTTTATAGACCTTATAATGTAGTGGCTAGAGTGGGTGCTATTGCCTATCAGTTAGAGGTACCCCTCGAAAATGCCATTCACCCTGTTTTCTATGTGTCCATGTTTAAAAAATTCAAGGGAGATCCACCTACTAAGATCTTAGAAGAGTTGCCATTGACTCCCTCTTTTTCTCTCATACTAGCTCGTATTATTGATAGCAGAGTACTAAAGACAGCTAATGACGCAGAAGAAGTACAGGTGTTAGTGGAATAGAGTGACTTACCAAGAGAAGATGCCACTTGGGTTAATTGAACTGAGCTAATTAACATGTATCCTGAAGAAGACCTTGAGGACAAGATTATTGTAAAGGGGGGAGTGATAGATGCGATGACCAATTCAACCCAAGTTCAGAATACAATTGAAGTGGGGTCCCAAGATGATAATGGGCCTCATGAGGAATCAAGTAATCTGAATAAAAAAAATAAGAATTGGGCCAAGTGAAAAAGTAGGAAGAGACAGAGTGAGGAAGCCCCCTAAGTAGATGACAGACTACTATACCTGAAGGGAGAAGAGCATGTTAGAGTTACCTTATGCCGAGTTGGCAGAGTTGATTATGTAACAGAATGGGAATCAATGTGTAGTGTGAGAGAATAAAATATGTTGTATGGTTTATTGAATGATAAGTATGAATTGAATTGTGTTTGTAAAAGAGTTTTTTACCCTTATTCGAAAAGGGCGATTTGGATGTACTCTTATGTACTCCTTTTATATCATTCAATTCTTATTAATTTTGCATTGATTGATTCATTAACTCTTGTTCTCTTTCTCTTTTACTGTTATTTGATACCATATAGCAACATATGAACTAAAGTTAGTTGTTTTGTCAGATATAATATAACTTGCTAAACATAACGATGTAATATTATTATTATTGATAGGATAATGTCTTAAAAGTGGGGTAAAATTTCACAGAAGCCCACATAATAGGTTATTAGCTCAGTGGTAGAGAACGCTTTTGATAACTGTATTGTTGTATCTGGACTGTAAGAATTCTTAGTCACATGAATTGTCTAATATAGATCTAATTTTTTGTTCACTTGTGGGATCTAGATGATCTAGAAAGAACCATCACAACTTCTTTCTTCTCGAGAATTTATACATCTCTTATCAATATATAGATAGATATTTCTCGAGCATAGATTTATGTTCGGCTTCAACGGAAAAAAGAATGCGAGCTTTTTTTCATGCTTTTCTAGTAAGTGGAGAAAGTTGTAATATGATTTTCTAATCTTCCCTTTTCGAAAGGAAGAACTTTAAATTCTTTTTACTTTTATGGACTAGGGGATTGGATCTAGCCGTAAGAAGAATAAAATGCAATATAACATTAATTTTATTTTTTAAATAATTTTGTTAAGAGTAAACTACCATTTCTACCTATGAAAATTTTAAACATTAATAAATCTACCCAAAAAAATGAAATTGAAGTTGTACCCAAAAACGATAGGCTCCATATGGCAAAACTATCCAAACCCTAAAAAACTACCAAAAAATTCCAAATTACCCTTTTTAATCTAATCTATCCACCCAATCCCTAACCTTTAACCACCACTAAAATTCTTCCTCTTCAAATTTCATCCACAACCGCTAGTATCACCGTCACTACAACCACCACCGATGACACCTCCTTTAAAAATAAATTAACATCCACACCAATGGACGTGCCTCCCATATTGTCATGTTCCCGATGGCAGAGCTCATCATGCCGACTAGGGAGCCTTCAAAAAAATGTGTCGTGGCAGACGCATGTTTACACTAATGAAGATTTGGCGCCACAAGATCAATGTCAACCATAAGTGGTATGTTGTTATTTTTGCTGTCGCCGCCTCAGTCATTCTTTTACTCATCGTCGCATGCAGCCACCGTATTGACACTGTGCCAAATCTCTCTCTTATTGTTTCAGATGATGCAGAAATGTTGAGAAGACAAAAAAAATAATCAATGTCTTAAGATCCACACAATTCATCTTGGGAAGGAAAAAATGCATAACTCGCGATACATTTCAAGAAAGAACCTCTCATTGTGTACGAAATCAAATGATCTAAGGCTGTTGAAGAGTTTTGGAACATTCTTGGTGTTGAAGTTGCAAACATGAAAAAAATGAATTTGTTGAAATTGGTGTTTAGTGGACACCGTGAAAGGTTGTGATATGAACTAAGTCTGCTTTCAAGAAAGAATATGTAAATATATGTATGGTGTGTGTATTAGGATTATCAATTGATGGCTTATTTATCTGAATAGACTTGGTAAAATCAAGAGTCAAATCCGGAGGAGGAGGAGGAGAAGGAGGAGGAGGTGGTGGTGGAGGAGGAAGAGGAGGAGGAGGAAGAGGCACTATGACTTTTGATTGGACATGGTTGAAATTGTTATCATCAACCTGAGGTTGAGGTTGAAAAAGTGCACAATGAGAATCGTATATCTCGAGAACCACTAGAAATTTAGTCAAAATATCTCTCTTCCTTTATTACATTAGGATGATGTCTTCCTACCTATATCTAGGGGTGACAATGAGTAGGGTAGAATAGGGTTTGAATCCAACCGTAACCGTATCTATAGGTTAAGATTTTTATATAAACTCAATTATATCCTATCTGTTCTTAACCTGCAAGTATTCGATCCTATCTGTAGGTTACTAAAAAGATGCAACATTATTATATTACTTTATGATAATTTAAAATAGAACTGACTTTTATATAAAAAAAAAGTATTAAATTATCAATTAATAATCTTTTCTTAGTGGCTAAGAATCTTTTGCATATAGTGAGAGCTGAGGTCTTTGGTTCAATATCCACTTGAAACATATTTTTATATAAGTATATTACATCGGGTTGATCGAGTAGAGTTGATCGGGTAGAGTTGAGACTCAACCTGTACCGTACCCAACCTGCCAGATAAAATTGAGACTCAACCTGTACCATACCCAAGCCGCACGAGAACTCTATCCGCACCCTATCCAATCCATTGCGGATCGAGTTGGTAACTCTACTTCTCCTAGCAGTGATAGTATCTCTCCCCATGAATTACAGTTACTGCACAAGCATAAACTTGATAACATCTTCAGTTGTTTTTCGTAGTGTTTGTTATCCATGTGAAGTCATATATCCCTTTCATAGATTTATTTTGATATGAGACTTGTTCCTTTATGTTTCGTCAGAGACTGACTATCCTCTCATGCGAAAAATCTGTGAAATCATCACTAATAAATAATGATCAATGATTTGGTTTTGCTTTGCAGCATAAGTGAAAGTTATGGATGAAAGGCTGCAAAAATGAAAATTTATCCAGAATCAGGCAATCAGCTTATCTGTAAAGCTAGTTACTACACATGATAACCTGACCAACTGAAAACAACATGGTCCACTTAAGTCAAATTATGTTGAATAATCATTCAATTATTTAATAGCTTTATTTGAGGGGAAAAACATTAAAATGATTAATTGAAAGGACTGTTTTGAACTTGAGTTGATTGCTGCTACTTATTTATATATATATATGCTAGAATGTCCTTTAGCCATTATTCTTAATATTAGTCCTTTCTTTAGGGGACAGATATAAGATTGTAGTTACTGCTGTTTTAAATTCTAAACTACTATAATATTTGCTTATGCTATAGAATAATATATTATAGCAAAACGTTACGTAGGCATACTAAAAGTTAATTATGATATATTTTTATATATTTATATATATTGAAGTTGTATATTTTTAACTAAATAATCACTTATCAAAATAATTAGACATGTAATTAGTTAATAATTAAATTATTTACAATAAAATAATTATTTTTTATTAAATGTTAAATATATATCTTTTTAGTAAATTTTACAGTATTTATAATTTGGTATCTAATTTATTTTTTTGATAAATTTTAAATATTTTAAAACTATTTATTTTTATTCTTTTAAAATTAAATATTTTTTTAATATTTTTTAATAAGTTAGACAATACTTTTAAGCATCATAATATATAATTACTAAACGTATAGAATTATTGATTATTGATAGTTGATTGTAATAACTTACTATAGATGTAGCATAATTAATATTGCAGCTTTGTCTTATGCCAATATATATATTTTAATACTATTTTATTCTGGTGGTAACCATGTACTGATAATATGGCATAAAAAGTTGTTTAATGGTTAAACCCAATAGAGAATCAAATCTGCTGGAAAAGATTTTCACTGTGGCCTCTTCCTCTCTTCAACTTAATCTTGTGAGATATATTTGTCTTTGTTCGCTACACCTGCAAGAAGAAAATCAATGCAAAATGAAGCATGCATAATAACACTTAGCTTGTGTTCCCATCAATAATGATGGACCCATTAATATAATAAGCAAGCCTTGCTTTAAAAAAAGTTTGGTTTGACTCATAATTTCATTTGATCACTTTCTGGCATGTAATCTTAGGTTGAGTCATTGGCAAAGAGTAGGTTGAGCTATAAACAAATTTATTTATTTTTTGGTTGGTTTTCAGTTATTTTTAAATAAATGAAAATTTTTCTTTAGAAAATGTTCCGATCAGTATACCATGGTAATGAATAATAAATTGGAGTAACGATAATATTTATGTTATGGTTCTGAAAATAAGAAAACACTTGCGTTCATCAAGAACTCAATAACCGAAGATTATCATATCTTTATAACAATTTATATAAGATTGTTTGACTTGTTTCACTCGATTTTTAGTATATTTTGACAAGGTGTCGAATCGAGTTTGTATCAAGATTTTAGTTCAGGGAGCAAATATAACTTCTCTAAAAAAGAGTGAGTTTGATCCAAAAATTACTTAGCAACAGTGTCAAAATGACTTACGCTGAGATTACTAGCGACATATTATATTGAACAAGGTAAAATAAATAAATAAATGAGCGGAGAAAAGTTTTAAATAAATGAATGAAACTTGAATTGTAAGGAAAATAGAACAAGACAAAATGTAAAGAACTAAAAGAAAAATGAATTAAATCAATAAAAGAAAATAAAATAAAAATTGACTTCTAACACTTACATGCACTTACATTCTATGTTCTTCCGTTGTGTCACTGAGATTGATGAGAATTTTATGTGTTTGTGTAATGATTTAGTGCTCCTTATTGAAGTTTCAAAATTCTTCTTAATTTCTACTATTTATAGATTATGAAGACTAACTTGCTATGGAGTATGTTGTCCACTATCTTACTTCCTCCTTTTTTTCAGACATGACCTTGCCTTGACCATAAAGAATCCAAGTTTTGACACCTACGTCTTTCTTGATCTTTAAATCCCACGTTTTCTTCAGCTTGTTCTCCTTTTACCTTGAAAGTCGAGCAGCAAGCTTTGACCTATTTCGCTTCTTGTAGTCGAAACTATCACTTCTGTATCGAAACCATTGGCAATCAAAATGCTCTTACGTCGAGGAAAATCTATTTTCTGTACCAAAAAAAGTGCCCCTTTAAAACTTGTTATTTTGTTCAAAATTACAAATTTTAATATTTCTCATGTTGGGCATGGAAGCCTTTTTAAATTCTCAAAATTCGATATGATGGTTACGCCTCATTTATAATGACGCACAGTTTTTTGGGAATATATAACGTTTTCTGGGCTTTAATAAGTCGTTTCTTGAATAGAGTACTCCTCACTCCATCATTACTTTTGCAATCAAATAATCTCTAATTCTCAAACACCTTGCCTTTAGAAAGCCCTAATCTTTTTCTCTCTGAACGACGCATCTTCCATGGCTTCCCAATCCATACCTCACTCGAGCTCTACGCCAGCTATCACTGTCACTTCTTTTTCTTTGGCAACCATGGCTTCTGCTTCTTACTTTCTCGAAGAAAGTGATAAAGTCATTCCCACTTCTTCTTTAGTGGCTAAAGTGGCACAATTCTACAATGAAGATGGAGCTTTGAAAGCCCCAAATCCAATTGCAGAAACCTCTAATCTTTGGCGCCGGCCATTTTTCAATAAATAAAGTATTACATTCTTTCTTAGGCCCTTTGGCAACCCAAGAACAGATTGAGTCTATTTCTTCTTTCTTCTCATCATCCCTAGAGTATTTACCACTGATTTTTTGCAAGAATGTCAAGGCCTTATACTTTGCTGGTCGAGTCTTTAGAACTGCTCCCCCTAGGGATTTGAGTCCCCTTTTCTCAACCTGGATGTCTCGACTTGCACCTATGTATAAACCTATTTGGGAAACTCTGAATATTCTGCATGCCTTAGAATTAGCTATCTTCGACCTTTCTTACACTGCTCATTTTCTAGGAGCTAGTTTGTACTTTTGGTGCCCTGCGACTAATAACTTTCATTTTCCTTATGGAATGATGGGTCCGACTCTGATGAACATTTCGACCCTGGCCGGTTTACCAGTCGATGGTAAATTTGTGTCATGATCTACCAATTATTCTTACGGTGATTTTGACATTAATTTCGACTCAAATTCCATATGGAGCTTTATTCAAAACAACATGAATTTTGATGAAGATCCTGTTTCTGATGGCGAGCATGTAGCTTTCCTCTTACTTTGGCTCAATTCATTTGTTTTCTTTTCAAAATCAGTTCAAATTCAAAAGAACAACTACTTGCCCCTGGCCGTTATGATTCATTACAAAAAAACTCATCAATCTTCCTACTTTGATTCAGAGTCAGTTTTATGAAACACTTTTCTTGATTGATGGTGAAATTCGACAAGGAGATCTTTCGATCAACTCTTTTGGTCCCCTCTGGGTTGTAAATATGTGGCTTAAAGTTGTTCTTGAACCTCAAATCACAACTTCTGATTCTAAAGCTTACAACACTCTAATTGATGGTATTCGTCTTTTTCAACTTTCTTGGACGAGACCAAAAACCATATTTCCCATTGGTGCCTTTCAACACTTTTTTAGGATTCTATTCAACATAAAAAAAACCACAATGTTTCTTATTTCCCAAACCCATTCTTATTTCGACCAATACTATTTCATGCCTTAACCCTTTTACTAGCTCTCAGCTAGAAAATCAAGCAATGGTCGATGACATGTGGTGTCAAAATCACTGTTAGGATAATTGGTATATCATGACACGAATTCACCATAATTCATCATGAGGTGTTAGAGACCGAAGAATTTGACAAGATATTAGAGATAAATTACCAAAGAATGTTGACTCAATACCAATATCTGAACATTAATCGTTGTTTCTTGTTGACTCCTGATTTTCATGAATGGTGGTCAAAGTACTTTTTTGCTAATTGCACATCTGTCGATCAAGTCTTCTCGAATCAGATTTTTTCTAGTGTGCAAATAGCGTTAGAAAACCCAAAGGTGAGTATATAGAAGGAATCTTCAATTTATTTCCAAATACTTCGCGAGAATCATTCGACTCACCTTACCATTTTGATTTCTTCAGTTACTCGACAGACACCTATCACTCAAATTGCTGCTGACCCACAACCAATTGAGGAAGACTTGGATACCGATGAAGACTCATCCTCCAAGAAAAAAAACCAAATAATGGGGAAGTTAAAGTAGAGGAAGGTCAAGTGATGCAACCCTTACCTCAAAGCGTGGTCCTCTTGATATTCGGACGAGAGCTGAAACACTAAAGCTTCAAAAAGTTTGACCTGCCACTTCAAAGGTATACACTTAATTATGTCTGTCGCAACTCAGAAATTTCACCTTACACTTGAAAATAAAATTTTGTTATTCTTTTTAATATACTGCAATCGAAGCAATCCCAGAAAAGGACTTCCTCTCAAGAGGTTGATATCGATAATCCTTCTTATCAAAAAATGGATCAATCAGTTTATTCTGAAATAGAATTCTTTCAGCCTATTCCGACTTCGATTTAAAATCCATCATTGACTATAGCATCTCATTTTTTGACCTTTTCTCCATCGGTACTTCTTTTGTTTAGATTCAGGGTTAAGCTTTCTTTTACTGCTACCTGATTCTCATATTTTCCCCTTTTTAGTTTCACTATATAACTTCTCCTAGTGATGCAGGAGCTCACCAAGAATCTGGGTCTGGATATGGATCAGGGTCTACTACTGCAACTGTCGCTATTGCTCCTGGACATTCGACACAGAAATTCATCGAACTGTCGATAGAGAAATTTGTCGACGAAGACACTTTTCCCGTACTGTCGACACAAAAATTTGTCGATCAAGATATGGAACCACCATTTCATGTTCCTTCTTTAGGAGCTGGAATTTTAAATTTTGATTACGTTGGCTTTGACCTAGAAAATATCATGTCTGAATTTCGACAGGTTTATTTCCTTGAAGGAACTATGACGTTGTCTTCTTGTCCAAAGTTGAACACTGTTACTCCTCAGGATGAAAAATCAAATCCAACAGCATTGACCAGAGGAGGAGAAAAGGTTATAGAAGAAGTTACTTCCCCTGTGCCCATGGATCCAGATCCTTAAATCGTCAATAGAATCAAGATTATTCTTGACTGCTTGAACCATTCCATTGAGGATATTGATGATAATATTGTCTAAAGGCTCAACTTACTAATGCGCTTGCCTTCCTAAACCAACATATTCCCTCCGACATGTCCTCAGCTCTTGGCTGATTTATTGAAGATGTCTCCCTCTATTTTTCAGAATTTAATATGCTGACTTAGAATTGAACAAGTCACTTAAGGCTGTAGCCAACTATGATTACTCAACTGATAAAATATGACACAACTAAGTCTTAGGTTGCTGAAGTTTTATCAGAGGGTCGGTCAAAAGAGTGACAAATAGTGTCGAGGATTGCATCCTTAGAGAAAGAATTAGCTGATTTAAAGTCAGGAAAAGACAAAGTCGCATCCACCAATGCTGCTCTCTCTCTCTTTCTTTGACTGAAAATGATTGAAAAAGCTCATACTTCCAAACTTTTAGCTCGAGATGATTTAGTCAAAGCTGTTACTCGAGCCACCAATGCCCAAGAAATAGCGCAAGAGTCCTTAGGCATTTATTAACATCAGCAGAATTTGAAACTTATGTTTAAGAGCTTGCTTTAGCTCTTTTTTATACTTATTTTGTTTGGCATTCTCAACTTTGTTTTAGTGACAATGGTATTTTTAGAGATACTTACATGCATGGTTTGACTACTATCTGTTTTGACTTTTCCATTCGCATTGCCATTGAGAGCTACTTCGATTTCAAAGTGTCCCTCCCAAAGAGACCCTTGAAAATCAAATTATTTTAAAGTATGAAACAATAGGTTTTATTAAATCACGTGCTCCGCACATGATTCTTCCAAATTTTCAAATTTTGAAAAATGGTTATAGGAAGATGAAATGGTTCCCACGTTTTTTAGAATATTATAATGTTTCAAATGGGCTTTAATGGGCCTTCATTGATCAAAACCTTTTTTATATCCCTCAGTTTTCATCATTTATCATTACTCTCGTTCTTCAGCGAACGTCGCTCATAAATTCATCTTTCGCAAAAATATATTTTCACTTGCTTGCAAATCCTTCTCCATTTAAAAATCTTATTTTCATGGCTACTTAATCTGGTCTTCATCATAGTAGTGCACTTGCAGTCATTGCTGCATCATCCTTATCGACCACCATAGCTGTAACTACCACGACGACCATTCCTTTCACTTCTTCTACTGTAGGAGCTACCATGGCTTCTTCTTTACCTACCTCTGCCGCCACTGCTACAGCCGCTATGGCTGCTACCACCACTTTAGGTGGGGTCTTTGCTACTCGACTTCTTCCTCCCCGGAGGATGATGACGATGTTCACATCGTCGGTCCTCCACCTTTGATGGCTAATGTGTCTCAATTTTATAATGATGATGAGACCCTAAGAGCTCCCAATCCTAACGTAGAGACCATTGCCTTACGGCGTAGCCAGATATTACTTCCCTTTCAAGTTTTCAATGTCATCTTTCATACTTGGGTTCAATCTCTACCCTAGAATAGATTGAGTCAATTTCTTCTTTCTTTTCATCTCCCCTAAACACCTTCCTTTAATTTTTTGTAAAAATGTCAAAGGCACATACTTTGCTAGTCGAGCCTTTAGGACTGCACCTCCAAAAGAGTTAAGTTCATTATTTTTGACTTGGATGTTAAGGCTTTATCCCACTTACAAGTCCCTCTGAAAATCTCTAGGTATAGTATCTGCTCTTCGACTATCTACCTATGACCTCTCTTATATTGCTCTTTTTCTCGGAGCTAGTTTGTATTTGTGGTGTCAGACCACGAATAATTTTTATTTTTCTTATCGGATGATGGGTTCGACCCTACTGGAGATTATCGCCTTAACTGGTGTATTTTCTGGTGGAGAATATGTGTGCTGGGTAACCCTATGTCCTAAAGACGTCTTAGTTTTGACTCGACTTCTGTGTCAGATTTTATTCAAAACAACATAGGTTCCGAGGCGGACCCTGTTACCAACAATGAACATGTTGCCTTTCTACTTTTATGGCTCAATGCTTTTGTCTTTTGTCCAAAGTCGATCCAATTCCAAAAAAACAACTATCTTCTCTAGCCATCATGCTTCATCACAAAAAGTATATTAATCTTCCCTCTCTTATTTTGAGTCAGTTGTATGAGACACTGTTTTTGGTGGTTAGTGAGATTTGACGAGGAGAATCATCGATAAACCCTTTTGGTCCCCTCTAGGTAGTCAATTTATGGCTTAAGTCTATGTTTGAACCTCAACTTTCCGCCCCTTTTGAATTTCCACCATCTCCACTTAATGGTATTCGACTATCTACTCTTTCATGGTTGAAACCAAAGGGTATGTTATCCGTCGATGATTTTTCCCATTTTATAAAACTTTTCCTTAATATCAAGAACAATGATGACTCAACTTATCATCCTAATCCTATACCATGTTGAAAAGGTAAAGTAGGATACCTTCACTCTCTCACAAGTCTCAAACCTGAAAATCAAGAAGTTATTGATGAAATGTGGGCGAAGCCCTTACTCCACAAATTTTTCCCGTAGGGCTCTCCCATAAGTCGACATGGCTCTAAAAAAAACTTGTCATTTATTCCCCTCAATCCGTGTCAAGAAAATTTGACCTTGCACAACTGTTGCCTTCTTCACTTTCTCTTGATGCTGGAGCTCAAATGGTTTATTACGAAGTGTTGGATTTGAAAGAATTCGACCAAATTTTAGATTTGAATCACCAAAAAGTAACCACCTAGTACCAGAGATATGATCTCAAATTCTACTTCCTTTCAACACTTGATTTTCAAAAATGGTGGTCGAACTATTATGATGCTCACTGCCCCTCAGTTGAGCAAGTGCTTTCTAACTTGGTTCTTCCTTCTGCACAGATTGCTGTTGCGTTGAAGAAAACCAAAGGTGAGCACATCAACGAAATTCTTGCCTTTGAAAAATATTATAAGGTAAAATAGAACTTTAGGATTGTAAGGTACATTTTTCTTGAGGCCTCAGAGGTGTGGGAAAAGAAAACATAGGTATATTTTCATAGATGTCTCGATCGTTATTTTAAAGCTTTATTTCAGGATCTTTTTGTTCAGAAATAATATTTTATAAAAATGTTTTAAGTTTTCTCCTTTTTTGGATACCCCTTTTGGTCTCCCTGATTGAACACCTGACCCTCTTAAAGGAGCCTTAGGGGTAGATTATCGACTCTGAAAGAAGGATCCTCGTACCTTAGGCATAACACAACTGGTGCCATCTATTACCCAGACGCTATGCATATGATTCAAGGTCGAATGAGGATTTTTGGATATCCTCCAAGTACTATGTTTTCCTAGATGCTCAAAATCATTTTAAATATTCACTCCCCTTATACTTTTTTTTATGTTCCAGCTACTCGACCAACGATTCTGGAAGGTGTTGCTCCCGACCCTAAACAGGTCGAAGAAAATTTGGAGTCGGGCGAAGAAGCCGCTCCTAGGAAAATAAAATCAAAGAGGGGTCGAGGTAGAGGATGGTCGAGCAAGGCCACCCGTTCGTCAAAGAAACGAGGAGCTGTGGACATCCTCATGGGGAATAAACCCAAGAATGTACAAAAATTTGATGCAGTCCCTCCTGTCAAGGTATCTTTTCACATACTTTTCTTTTAATAGTTCACTTTTGAACTTTATATTTTAATGATCGATGTTTTCCTCTTTCGATCGAAACCTGCAAAGCGTAGTTCTAAGTCTCAACTTGAGACCCAAAGCTATTCTGAGCCAGGTGTCGACCCATCAAGTGTCAAGACTGGAGTCTGGAGTTACCCAACCCCTCAAAAAATTATTGTCTCTCTTCCTTTCTTGAGTCTAATTTAGCCTATACCTTCGACTGCAACTTCCCATGCTTCTATTGACTCTCCCATGGTAATTGTACTTGCCTTTTCTTAGTACAGTAATATTTTTTGCTGTTCATAATATATATATTTTCCAAGTTATATGCCTCTACCAACTGATGTTAAGACCTAGCAGGAATCTAGTCTTGTTTCGACATCAGCTGCTGCCACTTCGATTATTTTTCCTACCCAAAAGCCAGTTGAAGTTGAACATGATGAATCTCTTATCAATGTCCCTTCTCCTGAAGCTAAAGATCTAAACTTTGATGAGTTCAACTTTAACCTTACCAACATCTTTTCGGAAGCTCGAAACGTGTACTGTTCCAAAGGGACAAGAGTTGTATCTTCTTCTGATCAAGAACTTGAAATCTCCTCAATGCAAGACACAACAACAATTATTCCAACTCATGAGAAAGAAGTCACCTTTCCTGAGTTGCAACTTCCACCAGGCCCTGACCCTTCAGTTGTCGAAAGGGTCAGCATTGTTCTCGAATGCCTCAGCCATCCTTTGGAAGAGATCAACAATAATGCTGACCTGAAAGCTCGACCATTAGCCGCCTTTGATTTTCTAAACAAGAAAATTTCGACCGATGCCTTGACAGCCTTGAAAACTTTCATAGAGGATACTTATAATCACATTGCCAAGGTCGACACTGCCGAGAAAAAACTTCAAGAAGGCAATCGAGACTTTGGCTTCCCATGATAAACAATTAAAGAAATGTGAAATAGCCAGGTCTCAAGTTGAAGAAGTCTTATCAGAAGGTCGAGTCAAAGATAAAATTTTGGCCACTAAAGTCGAGATTCTTGAAACAAAATTGGCTAAGTTGAAGGCAAGCAAGGCGAAGGTCGAGACTACTAATGCAGACCTTAATCAACGACTCCAGAAAATAAATCAATTCAGGCCTTCAAAACTTCAAGTTGTACTATGCTAATGGAAATGTCAATCAAACAATCAAGGCCAAATAGAACATTGCCGAAGAAGCTACTGCCTTAAGTTAAAAACAGAAAGATCTTAAGCTTACGTTTAGGACATTGTTCTAAATTATTGTATTTGCTGGAACTTTGAATATGAACTTTTCTTTTTGTACGTTCCTTTCATATTTCTATTAATGATAATGATATAACTTTAAATATTTATCATTTATATGTCCTATTTGTCGAGAAATTGTTATAGCTTTTAACTCATAAGCATTGCTATCAAATATCTTTTCGACTCTAAAAGGTCCATCCCATAAGGAAGACCAGTTTCCTTTAACTTGCTTGGTTGGGAGGACTAATTTTAACATAAAGTCACCAACCATAAATATTTTCCTTTTTACTTTCTTGTTGTATGACTTAGCAATATTATCCTTTTGCCTCATTATTCGATCAAAAGCCATTAGTCAAGATTAGTCTAATTAATTTAACTCATTAATCATACTCGACTAATATTGCTCAACAGGTAAATCACTGTCTCGCCACTTTAACTATTTGTAAATTTATTTCAAGTGGTAAAACTGCTTTATGCATATATACTAACTCAGAGAGAGTCGACCCTGTAGCTTTTCTAGGGGTTTCCTATAAGCCCATAACCCCTGACTCAATGTATTATGCTAATTTTGAGGCTGTTTACCTATGTGCTTCTTAGTCAAACTAATTAAAGTTTTATTAATAGTTCCGACTTGGCCGTTTGCTTGTGCATAATATGGGGTCAGGTGTATCAATTTAATTCCTCTCGACTCTGTATATCCCTTAACTTGTCGACCTGTGAACATAGTTTCTTGGTTTGTAGAGATAGTTTGAGGGATACCAAACCTATAAATAATCGATTCTTCAACAAAATCAATTATTTTGCCTTGTATAACTTCTTTTATGGGTACAGATTCCATCCATTTGATGAAGTAATCGACTACGACCAGAATGAACTTATGCCCTTTATTTGAAGGGGATGAATCATTCCTATTAAATCTAAGGCCCATCCTCTAAATTGTAGTATGCAAATCTACTACAGGGACTCTTTGGATTGGTGCATTTCTTTGACATTGATCACAATTACGAGCAAAGTTAATACAATCCTTTATCATTGAAGGCCAATACAGTTCTTGTCGATGCAAGGTCCAATGTAATATTTTACCTACTTGATAAGCGCCACAAATTCTTTTACACAGCTCGGCCATAGCCAAATATGCATCTTGCATAGTCAAACATTGAAGTAAAGAACCATCGACAATTTTCTTAAAAAGATCACCTCCCACCAGTACAAAGCTCAACGCCGAATATTTGGTTTTCTGATTTACTCTTTGGCTAAGATTTTGAAGGAAGTCAATGATCTTATATCTCCAATCGTTTGGATCTAAGGTGTTTGCACAACAAACTCCTCTTATTTCTAAAGGAGTTAAATTAGTTTCGATTTCGCTAAACTCCTTGACCAAATTTGGAGATATTTTATAGCTAGAAGCCATTTGAGCTAACTCATTAGCATCCTGATTCGACTATCTAAATATATGTTTAATTGAAACTAAATAAAACTCAGCCAAGAGTCTAACGGCTACCATAAAATACTTAGCCAGATTCTAATTAATTACTCAGTAGTTTCTAGCCGATTGTTAAATCACTAATTATGAATCCCCCAACATTCCGACTGTTCTAGCTCCTTTCTCAATTAAGATTTCCAAACTAATTATTAAAGCCTCATATTTTGCTTCATTATTTGATATTTCTAACTCTAGTCAAAACATAAATTTGATCAGAATATTGTCAAGGGTGATCAAAACTATTTCGACTCCAATTCCATTTTGATGTTTTGACCTATCAAAAAATAACTTCCAAGATTTGAGTTCAAGATATCCAATTTTGAGTTGCTCATGAATCTTAACACAGGGATGATCTGTTAAGAAATTAGCGATCACTTTTCCTTTGACATTCCTGGTTGTAACGTAAAACAGAAAATATTCGATTAACCCTAACATCCACTTACCTCTTCTTCCTCTCAAGATTGGATAAGAAAGCATATATTTAATGACATCAAATTTTGACACAACATAAATATTCTTTCCAATTAAATAACTTTTAAGTTTAGTACAAGAGAAATAAAGAGCTAAATAAAGTTTTTCGACTGCACTATATCTAGTTTTTACATCAGTTAATAATCGACTCAGATAGTAAACTACTTTTTCGTTTCCATCCTTATGTTCCTGAACTAGCATGCTCCCTAAAATTGAATCTGACGCAGCAATATATAATTTAAGTGGTCGTCCTTGTTTGAATGGTGTCAAGGTTGGTGTGGTGAAATTAAATATTGTTTTATTTGATCGAAATCCTTCTAGTATTTCTCTTCCCATCTAAATTATTCTCCCTGCTTCAATTTCAATAGAGGAGTAAATATTTTCGTTATTTAGAAAATTTACTTTTTTGTACCCAACAAAGGTAAATCTAAAAAAAACAAAGAAGACGAAATTATTAAAGAAAATGATCATTGAATTTTTCAGTAATTTGAGCTTAAAATATTTTTTACAGGTATCTATATTCTTCATATTTTTTTAGACCGAAATATATCTCTCATAAAAGAAATTAAATCAGCTTCTTTCAGGTGAATTATACGTCGGACGACTTCTCATGTCAAAAATAGAAAATATAACCATAAATCTTAAAATTAAATTAGTAAAATTTTTTATAATAAATTTAGATACTAATAACAACTTTTAAAAGGAAAAAAAAGATGACAGATTGGAAGAAGCTAAGGCCCCCTTTGATTATTTCATATCTTTGTCAATTAAAAGAGACAGCACATGACACCTTCTGATCTTGTTTTCTCCCACTCTTTTCGGTTACTTCTACTCTCTCTTCTCTTGCATCATGCTACACCGCTTTCTTCACCTAATCTTGATCATCATACATAGGCCTCAAATTAACTGAGAGAGATGTGAAATGGACACAAAGTATTACATGCATGCATATTAACTGTTCTCAAAATTTTATAACCACTGACATTATAATCATAGCTACCACAAATACAAAACAAGCATGCATTATCCAAATAAGCATCAAACCCTTTTAAATTTATCTTTAATCTTAGGCTTTTTTTTCATTAGGTCCCATACATGGTGAATATAGATTCCCAACAGCATAAAAAAGAGTAAATAGTCAAATTAGTCTCTAAAAGATTACTCATTCTTTAAATTAGTTTCCAAAAGATATTTTTAATCAAATTCATTCGTTAAAGATTTTAAATTAGTCATGTTAGTCTTTGCGTCACTTTATTTGTTGATGGTGTCAAAATTTGCTAATGTAACATGTTAAGCGACACTCCAACATACACCTAGGAGTCTTAATTGATCCTAATATCTCAAGTTCTCTCTTCAATTAGATTTTAATTTGATCTAATTTCATAAATTAATCATGTTAATAGTCAATTAAGACTCTTAGATGTATGTTGGGATATCACTTAATGTGTTACATTAACAAATTTTAATACTATCAACAAACAAAGTGACAAAAAGACCAACATGACTAGTTAAAAATTTTTAAAGGACGAATTTGATTAAAAAAAATCTTTCAAGAACCAATTTAAAAAATGAGTAATCTTTTAGAGACTAATTTAACCATTTACTCTAATGAAAAATGAGTAATCTTACGTATCATTGCATTAAGTTCAAATATATTCATAAATATTTAATTACTACCTTTGGTTCATGAAAATCTATTAGATTTTAACCATAAAGAGTGGGTGTTATTTAAATTTTATTCGGGGAAAGGAAACTTGGAAATTATAGTTCCATTTTTTTTATAATTTTATCGAATTTTTAATTATATATATAAAGGGCAATTTATGTATTTAAATTGTTTGTACCTCAATTTTACGCAAATACATTGTTTCAGAAACAGATACGTAAATACATTATTTCACTTTTTTATATAAACCGTTACTGGCAGTAGCAGTTTACAATTGCACAGAAACTGCTAGAACCAGCCGTGGATTATGTGTATTTATGGTTGTTCATAAACCGCTGCTGCCAGCAGCGGTTTATATTGGTTGGTCTGCGTGCGTAAACCACTGGTGTCCATAGCGGTTTACGTTTATTGTGTGTCATTGGGGTCCCTATATAAACCATGAAGGGGCCAAATGTGGAGAGGTAGAGTGTTATTCACAAATGGATGGGGAGGATAGTTTTGTGGCTCTGGTCCATTGCTCTGGAAAAATTCAAAAGAGCAAACGGCATGGTGTGAAATTCACAGATAGAGAACCGGTTAGTATTTTTATTCGATCTTCGAGTACATTGGCAGAGATTAAGCTCAGCATACTACAAAAGCTCGGTACCAGTGGGACGAAGCTGGTAAAAAAGTTATTTTACAAGATTCCCATTACCGTTGTGTCAATCGGTGTGAGATATGAGACCTTTGTGACAGGGTCGGATGAAGACCTGCAGGTCTTGTTTCACTGCAGGCGTAGTTTTCCGGAGGTGAGGATACCTGAGATGTTTGCGAAGTTGGAAGATCGTGTGGATAGCTCTAGGGCTTCGGCACCGGGTCCTCAGTCGACCACAGTGGGTGGTGCCTCGACATCACTGCCTGTGGTAGCAGCGGTAGTTCTACCTCCCGAGCCCGAACGTGCTGGGGCTGTTCATGCAAGTGTGTCTCATTGTGTGCCTGAGGTTGAGTTTGAGGTCGGACCGGATCGAGTTGAGAATGCGCTGTGTGATGATGATTCCGATGAGGAGCCGGTCGATATTGGTGGGGACAGTGAAGATGATATACCAAGAGGTATACGTACAGCCCATGGAGGTTCCGGTTCTGGAACACAAGAGTACCCTCCCCACCTGTCGTCTTTGAACTTGGAGGCCATCGGCCAACACCAGAATGTAGAGGCAACATTCGATGGGCAGGGTATGCATGATGGGACAGGTTTGACTAAATTTCAGATTGGCCAATCGTTCCAGAGTAAGGAGAAAGCCGTGCTGAGCGTGAAAGATTACAACATTTGGCGTGAAGTTGAGTACAGGGTTATGGAGTCAGACAATCTAAAATACCAAGGGAGATGCAAGGAGTTCGGTAACGGGTGCACGTGGTTGATTCGGATAGTCATGCAGAAAAGGAAGAGCACATGGAAAGTTAGGAGGTACAACGGACCACACACGTGTATGTCCACATCGATTTCGAGCGACCACAAGCAGCTTGATTATCATGTGATTTGTGCAAGAATCTTTCCATTGGTTAGAGCTGATGCGTCGGTATCGATTAAGGTGTTGCAAGAGGCAACAGAGGCAACATATGGTTTCAAGCCAAGTTATCGGAAGGTGTGGTTGGCAAAGCAGAAGGCAGTAGCACAGATCTACAGCGATTGGGAGGAGTCATATGCGGATCTGCCCCGTTGGATCCTTGGGGTCACATTCACCATGGACGGTTCCATTGCCCTGCTGAAGACCTCCCCGGTTAGAGTGGGTGACCAGGTTGATGAAGATAGAGTCTACTTTCATCGCATGTTTTGGATATTCCCTCCATGTGTAGAGGCATTCCGCCACTGTAAGCCACTCGTCAGTATCGATGGGACACACCTGTATGGTAAGTATGGAGGGACCTTGTTGTTGGCGATTGCTCAGGATGGGAATTTGCCACAAAAGGCAACCACCGTAAATGTACCCGGTTCGCACTCTTGTCCCCAAATAACTGAGTAGATAAAAGAATCATGATGTAGGCACGTGCGTAGATGCGAACTGTCTCCTCGGTCGCATTTGGTGGTAGCACACTAAACCTCTCGTGGAACCATGTAAAGTGGACCATCATCTGCTTGACCTTATTCGGTGGTGCCAGCTCACCGAATAGGTCCTGAAACCACTCCCAGGCTGGTCGACCACCCTCCATGTATGTCTCAAACTCACCAAGGCAACCACTCACAGCCTCCCCATCGACCGGCAGCCCAAGCTGAAAAGCCACGTCCTGCAATGTCACTGTGCACTCTCCAAAAGGCATGTGGAACGTGTGCGTCTCAGGACGCCACCTCTCAACGAATGCACTAACCAATGGCTCATCCAACCAGAACCATTGGCTGTTTAGTCTGGCCAAATGGTACAATCCAGCCCTATCTAAATATGGGATGATCCTATCATGTATGGGCATATTCTGTTGCCGTCTCACACTGTATATACACCTAGTGGGCTGCAAAAAATCGCACAATAAATGCAGGATACAATTAAATTCTCCAATCCATAAGGAAATTCTCTATCTAATAATAACACATATCTTAAACCGTCAACAAATTTTTGACCGGTAAACAAATTAATCCCTAAATCCTATAACTAAGTAGTCAATAAACCAGCGAGGTTCAATTTATAAAATACTTACTACAATGACACAAAGGACAACACACTAAACTGATTACATAACACCCACAATTATAAAAGTATTACAAATCTTTAACAATAAAATTCAAAACTTTATACAATTTTTAAAATCTTACAAATCTTCTACCGTTCATATCATTTTTAAAACTAAAAGGGACTAAACTATAAATTCCGTATATACTTGCGTTCGTATCATTTTTCTAACTAAAAAAATCCTAAGCTTAAAAAAATAGCTAAATAATTAACTAACCTCGTCACCAATGGAACCGGCAACATGCGCAACACCGTTCAGTCGGTACATGCTCCTTCTGTCTGCCATGATATTCTGCCGGAAATCGCAGCTCAAATACCTCGGACCCGCTCTCAACTTGCTCTGACCTCTCTCTAGAATTTTCACTCTTTAACCAACCTTACAAAACCTCAAAATGAATAATCCGCGGCTGGCTCCGCGGTTTATATAGGCAGCGATGCTCCACGTAAACCGCTATAGGCTCCAGCGGTTTACGCACACACACCAATGCACATAAACCGCTGTTGGCAGCAGCGGTTTATGACCAATGCTTCTCAAACGTAAGCCGCGGCAGCTCATCGCGGTTTCCATGCTCCAATTTTTACTTGTAATCCGCGGCTGGTTCTAGCAGTTTCTGTGCAATTGTAAACCGCTACTGCCAGTAGCGGTTTATATAGAAAAGTGAAACAATGTATTTACGTATCCGTTTCTGAAACAATGTATTTGCGTAAAATTGAGGTACAAACAATTTAAATACGTAAATTGCCCTAATATAAATGTTATAATCAACGAAATATTATGTTAAATAAAATAGAATATTTTGTCAAATTTATTTTGTTTAATGAAATATTCTATTAATTCTAACATTTTTAACTTAATTATAAAATCTGATATGATATAAAAATTTAATTAAAAAATATATAAAAATTTAATTAAAAATTTAATAAAATTATAAGAATTAACAAAATAATTAACTTATTTATTATAATTATGCTACATATACACAAAATTAATTATAAAATTAATTATTTTTATAAAATATATATTAAAATATAAAATATATATTAAAAATAATTAAATAATATATATATTTAATGGCCAAAAT
>NC_029773.3:81159473-81195437 GCF_000817695.3 Arachis duranensis | reverse complement strand
TCTGTAATCTTATTAGCCGACAAAACTCTCTTCAACAACATTTTTCAAAGACATTACCCCTAGGCATTTCAAAGTTATAAAATGTGATAGCCTCACCATAGGATGAGTAATACGATGGAAATGCAGGAAGGTGGCTAAACTTAAATAAGTAAAATATGAGAGCTGCTGCAATAAAATCTAATTAAGTTTGTTTAAATTTAATAAAAATTAATTTTATTAATGAAGTGTGAATATACGTTCTAACTACATAAATATTCTCGCATTTTTCTCTTCTTTTTTCTTTTGATTCTATTTCTTTGTGTTTTTTCTTTTCTTTTTTTGTGTTTTTCCTTTTCTTTTCGTGTTTTTTTTTGTTTTATTTTTCTTAAAAGAGTAAATCATAAAAAATTTTGAAAAAAAAATAAAAGAAAAAAAAAGAAGATGAAAAAAAAATTCAAATAAAATGAAATCAAATGAACCTAAATTAAATTAAGAAATGAATCGAAATTATTTAAGTAACAAAAAATTTGATTAATACTTAACAGCAGCATAAAGTGAATATCAGTTAATTCACAAATTAACTAAATTAGTTCTTATTTAAACAAAAAACTAACTAAATAACCACACATGAACAACTTCAGCAAATTCAAGTGAGATGAAACCAAATGAACCTAAATTAAACTAAGAAATGAACCGAAATTTTTTAAGGAATAAAAAATTTGGTCAATACATCAATTGAACCTCAGTTAATTTACAAATACACCAAAATTAGTTCAAATTTGAACAAATAGTAAAAAAACTCAATTATAAGAAAAAAACACATCGAATTCATTTCTAAATTCAAATGAACCTTAAATAAACTAAGAAATAAACCAAAATTATTTAGTAATGACACTAGAGAAAATCAGAACCAATAAAGATGTTAGCAAAATGTTGGTGATATTGGTGATAACGAAAACGAAAGAGAAAGATAACAAAAAAAGAAAAGAAGAAGAAGAAGAACGTGCATGCGTGAATTTAAAATACTTAGTTGAACTTGGTTAAGATTAAGGTAAAGTATTAAATTGGTCTCTTACGTTTGGACGTAATCCTGTTTTATTTTTTAAGGTTTAAATTATCTTATTTGAATACAAAAAAAATTTATTTAGCTTCAATGTAGTCCTACCGTGAGATCGTAATTAAATAATTAACGAAATATTCTACATGACAATAAGACAAGAACAAGGACGATAATCTGGAGAACAAGTACAAGTTTCAGAGGCACAAAATCAACTGTAGATACATTAATACATTTATTTATCATTCTCCTTAGTTTTATAAAAAATACTTAATTTAAATTGTAAGAAAAATGATAAATAAATGTATTAATATATACACAGTTGATTTTGTGCCTCTTAAACATGTACTTAATTTTCAAATTATCGATATTGTTCTGCTGTCATATAGAACATTTCATTAATTATTTATCTTTGGTCTCACAATAAAACTACATTAAAACTAAATAAAATATTTTTAGATTCAAACAAAATATTTTAAACCTTAAAGATCAAAATATAATTATACCCTTAAAAGAACTAATTTAATACTTTACTCTTAAAATTATGATTTGAACGTAGAGATTTTTTCGTAAAATATACAATGAGTATTTTTGGAAGTGACCATAGCAAGTGGAATATTTAACCACTCTAAATTACATGTTTAACCCTTAATAAGTTATTGAATCAATAATCATTAAATATAGGAGTCAGAATTAGAAATAAAATTTGTCCAAGAATATATATATTTTTTAATAATGTATAGATGTATAGATATGATAATATTTGTTCGTACAATATCTATACATATACATTACAATTAAAAATTTTCATCTTCTAAACATTTCTTACTAAAAACAAATTGCTACAATTATATTCATAACCTTTATGGTGGTTACTGGTTACAGTTATAAATAACACCTCTAACTACTTAACCAGTAACCTTACATGTAATAATAATAAAAAAAAAAAACATGCAACGTGAATATCTAAAGCTTGAAATTGTCATTTCACCCTTCAAAATAAAATATATGATTTTGATTAAAAAGAAAAGATACACAACACCTAAAACGAGTTGAGGTTTTTGATCTTCAACTTACTTTCCAGAAAAAAATCCAGCAAAATAAAAATGATATGATTTTGGAATATATCATTTGTTTTTACGCCAACTCTGTTTCTTTATTTTCACTCTCAACCTTCACTGTTACTACAAAAAGCATCCCAAAGAAGCCGTTAACGGTTCTCAGTTTCACACTCAAACTTTCTCTCTCCTCTCTGAAACACAAAACACACACACACATACTCTCTCTCTCTCTCTAGTCTCTACAAACTCAACTGTTTCTGAAATTGGAAACCCAAAACCCCTCTTGTTCTAATCTTAGGGTTAGGGTTTCCCTCTCTCCATTCTCATGTAAAACCCTAACTCCATCACCACCACCAGAACCGCAACCACCACCTCGCCGACGCCGGAAGTTTAAAAATGGGCAACTGCTGCCGATCTCCAGCTGCCGTTGCTCGCGAGGACGTGAAATCATCATTCTCCGACCACACCAAAGGAAAACACACCTCCGCAGCCAGCGCCGCCGGAAAACAGAAAAATGCTCCGATCACGGTCCTCGCCGGCGTTCCCAAGGAGAACATTGAGGATAAGTACCTGGTGGACCGTGAGCTCGGGCGTGGGGAGTTCGGCGTGACGTACCTCTGTATCGACCGGGGATCAAGAGAGCTGCTTGCTTGCAAGAGCATCTCGAAGCGGAAGTTGCGGACGGCGGTGGACGTAGAGGACGTGCGCCGTGAGGTGGCGATCATGCGCCACCTGCCTCGGAGCTCCAGCATCGTGTCGCTTCGTGAGGCTTGCGAGGATGACAACGCCGTGCACCTTGTAATGGAGCTCTGCGAGGGTGGGGAGCTCTTCGACAGAATCGTGGCCAGGGGGCGTTACACGGAGCGCGCTGCCGCCGCAGTTGCAAGGACCGTCGTGGAGGTTGTGCAGCTGTGCCATAGGCATGGTGTGATTCACAGAGACCTGAAGCCGGAGAATTTCCTGTTTGCTAATAAGAAGGAGAATTCGCCGCTCAAGGCTATTGATTTCGGGCTTTCCATATTCTTCAAGCCAGGTATGAATCAGGTTGGAAATGTGAGTTTGGTATGATTTTTTAATTAATTAGATATGTTGAATTTTCGTGATACATTCAATGTTGGAAAGGCTTAGTCGTTGTTCGAAACTTTACATGCAATGTTGAACTGAAGGGGGTAGTTAGGTGGATGATCTCTTGTTGGAGTTGAATGTGGACGTTTCTATATTGTTTGCGTGAGTCACAGACTCGGATTTCACTTCCACTGGAGTGCTAGTTTCATTGAATCTGAGTGTGGATTGTAGGGACTAGGGAGTGTACCTTTGGTGTTAGGGAAGGTGAAAAACGTGAACGATGAGAGATTGGAAATCTATAAGTTATAGAAAGCTCTACCTTTGTTTTTTTGAAGGATGCTGGATGTACTTAATTTGATAACCCCAAATAAGAAATTCTCAATGTTGCCAAAAAGGTTCCTGATTTATGTGTAGGCCAATTGTTAATGAATGATTATTGATTGAAATGTTAGAGTACGTTGAATATATTGAATTTGAAGAAAGGTAACTAATAACTGCTTAATTTTCTGGAAAGGGATGATCTTGATTACTTGTAGGTGTATTTATAGCTAGATTTATTTTTTGTTCCTTAGTTAATGGGCTGCAATAATTTTGCACTTGTTTTCTTTCTCCATGACATTTTAAGGCAAAGGGGGTCAGTCTTCTTCTAAAGTGGAAATATTGAAACAAAATAGACTACTTTATAATGAGCTTCCGTACTTAACTTTTTCAATGAGCTGGTGAACTCGTCAATTGAATCAGGGTATTTTATACGCAGTTCACTGTTCAAAACTTTGAATTGTTAGTGCTACCTACTGGGTGGTTTTACTAGGACTTAAAAATCAAATGAGATCCAACTTCTTATGTTACATCATCAGAACATTGTTGTGTTTTCTCTTTTATTCAGTACTTATGCTTCTATTGGGACATTATACATATAGAGTATATTATTGTTGAATGATATGAAATTTAGCAGATGTACTGTGACAGAAATTTTGTCATATATATATTGAGGCCATATACAATTTAAAATGGAAGGGGAAACCTTCAAATGGTTTATTGGATAAAAAGAATCTTGCATGGTATATATTCAAAGGAAAACTCTACACAAAGTATCCTTCATTAATGAAAGGTTGGCATAATTTATGATGTTTATTTAATGTAGAAGGGATGTTAGAGAAGGAAAGATGTGATGTGTAAGCTGATCTAAGGATAATCTGCTGTGTAATGGTGTGCAGGACTTGTTAAATTACACCAAACTTTCACTGATTCTTTTGTACAAAGATATTCACTACTGATATAACTGGTCTGGTATGTACCCTGTGCAGGCATCCAGTACATATTCCTAGTGATCTGAATGGCATAAAATCTCCTCTGTATCTTTAACTCCCAACTTCTAAGCATCATTGTGTTAATGGAATCCTTACTTTTTTCGTACACTGTAAAATTAAATTTGTGGAGTCCATCTTAGGTCCTGGTCTGAGCCCATAATGAAAATAAAGCTTTGCAGTCACGGTATTACTGTGTTAGGTTATGTTTCTTTTGAAAGATTTTGAGAAGGAAAAAAAGAAAAATGAAAAAGAAAAAGAAAAGAAACAAAAGATGGAGATGGAGATAATATGTGGATATGTTCATAGGATTTAGTCCAAATGCATCGATCCTTGGCAAGTATAATTTAGATTAGTGTGGTCTATAAGCAGGTTGTTTTAGATGTCTATGATAGCATTAAAAGTAGTTTGATTTCTTCTAACTTTCCCATGGCATTGAGCAAATCAACAAACAAAAGACCCATTCTATTTTGTTTTCTGTTAAAAAGCCTTAGCATGAATAATCCGATATCTAGTAGCAATTTTGTTTTGCAGTTCCATAGTACTGTTTGTTGATGTTATTACCATAATTTGAAAGAAAAGCACTGGCTCATGCCAGGTGCATTGTTTTGCATTACCTTTTTGTGTTTCAACATATGTTTCAGTTTTCTGTCATTGCTTATGATGTCTGGCACAATATTTACATAGCCTTTTGGGTAAATCTGTGAATTTCCAGGTGAGAAATTCTCAGAAATTGTTGGAAGTCCATATTATATGGCTCCAGAGGTGCTCAAGCGGAACTATGGGCCAGAAATAGATATATGGAGTGCAGGAGTGATACTCTACATCTTACTATGTGGCGTTCCCCCATTTTGGGCTGGTACTAAGTCCTAAGCCTCTCTTATGGCATTCTTTCTGCTTGCCCTTCTATGTGGTGAATGAATATGTATGGCATTCATTCTTACCATGTGTTTTCTAATCCGTATCAGTGCTTGGACATGCTCATATTCCTTTGAACATGGGTTCATTTTCTCATTAACTCGCATTTAAACTTTATTCCTAACTTGGAGGTTGATTTTAATGCAGAATCTGAACAAGGGGTTGCACAGGCTATCCTCAGAGGGCTTATAGATTTCAAACGAGAACCTTGGCCGAGTATTTCAGAAAGTGCTAAAAGTCTTGTTAAGCAAATGTTAGAACCAGACCCTAAACTTCGACTAACTGCCAAACAGGTGCTTGGTATGTTTTATCTTTTGTACCATTTACCTTTTGCCCTTTTGTGTTATTTTCAATATAGATGTAAAGTTATTCATCAACTGTTCATGTTGACATGTAGTTATTTATCAATGATTTGTATTAAATATATCTGGGGTGTTTTTCTTAATGTATGTTTAGGGTTTCATTATGTTTTTCTTTTCTTGTCTTTCAGAGCATCCTTGGATCCAAAATGCTAAGAAGGCTCCAAATATTCCTCTTGGGGATGCTGTAAAATCAAGACTTAAGCAGTTTTCTATGATGAATAGATTCAAAAGAAAAGCCCTTAGGGTTGGTTCACCTCATATGCTGATATCATTAGCTTGTGGTTTTATTGTGCACTAGTTCTAAGATTTTACATTTGGAAATAGGTCATTGCTGATTTCTTGTCCAATGAAGAAGTTGAAGACATCAAAGATATCTTCAAAAAGATGGATACTGATAACGATGGTATTGTTTCCATTGAAGAACTAAAAGCTGGATTTCAAAATTTCGGATCTCAACTTGCCGAGTCCGAAATTCAGATGCTTCTTGAAGCTGTGAGTGTAGTCAACTTCCAAGTTTTGTATAATCTCCATGGTGTTGACTGTTGACTATGATAAAATTGCCACATGCAACATCACAGAGTGTATGATAAGATATTAACTAAGAAAAAAAAATAATTACTGTAACCCCCCACCCCAACACCCAAGAAGAAAAAGGAAAGGAAAGTCATTCCTGTAACCCAGAAATAAAAACAAAAATTTATTGCTGTTTAGCATGCCCTCACAGTATAAGGGCATGGGACATTGCTACGAACCAGTTAGATTGAGTATGTGATATTTAGTTTTTATATCATAAACAAGTGCTTTTGTTTGAGTGTGATCAACACCTTACTATTACACTTTTACTTATTTATTTATTTATTTTTTAACCTTGTTGAGATTTGTAGATCTTTTGTGCACAAAATATAATCATTTTTGAGAGAATTTTAGGAAATTTTTTGGACAGAGTATGGCAACTTGTTAATGAGCTAGATATTGTTTGGACATCAAATGCATGTACAACTGATTTCCATATAATGCCATAATGGTTCATCTTTTCTTGACATTTCACATTATTTTGAACAGGTAAATACTAATGGGAAGGGAACCCTTGACTATGGAGAATTTGTTGCAGTTTCCCTCCATCTAAAAAGGATGGCTAATGATGAGCATCTTCGCAAGGCCTTCTCTTACTTTGACAAGGATGGGAATGGTTATATTGAACCAGACGAGTTACGGAATGCTTTGATGGAAGACGGGACAGATGATTGTGCAGACGTAGCAAATGATATTTTCCAGGAAGTGGACACAGACAAGGTGAATATTCAATCACGTTCTTTTTATACAGACTTGGTTGCGCAACAAAAAAGCCTCAAATTATTGAATTATTACAGGATGGACGCATCAGCTATGAAGAATTTGTGGCTATGATGAAAACCGGAACAGATTGGAGAAAAGCATCTAGGCATTACTCACGCGGGAGATTCAACAGCTTGAGCTTAAAGTTGATGAAGGACGGTTCTGTAAATTTAGGAACTGAGCAGTTACTTGTTTGAGTGTTGGCCTTTCTCTTTCTAAATAGTGTAATATTCCTTCTATATTCTAAACATGGCTTCCCTGTGATGATTTTTTGGTTCCTTGTTATATTGGGTCTTTCTTTTCTGCTGCCATGTGAATCACAAAGTAATGTGCATTGTGCATAGCCAGTTATACATGCACTTTGCTACTACGGTAAAACCATGGTACCTTGGAGCCAATGATGTGACGTATGCTTCTCCTCTCTTTAACCACACCCATCTTGTTTAACAATGGTATCTCAATTGTTCAATGTGGCCAACGTATGCTTGTCAACATGCTAATTTCATGTACCTTTTATTGAACTATGATTTGGTCATTGTATCCTAGAAAAATAGCTGTTTACTAAATTTTGAATGTCTTGATGAACGACCTAGCGAGATATACCAATTCTGTGTCTGCTTCATAAACCTGGAATCAATATTGGTGTATTCATCAAAGGAATAGGCATGTCCGTGTCATTGTTCAATCAGAAAGGAAGAGCTTTGAGAGGTGTTACTTGACTTGTGCAAGATTGATTTTGATAGAAAAATACTTGTAATTTAAACAATAAGTTTTAATTTTACAATTATGTATAATTGCATAACATGTTTAGAAATGCAGCACAAACCAGTGTGTTATCAGATCATGACTGTGTGTAGTAGGCCTTAATTACGAGCCATCAAAGCTCTTTGTTTCCCTATTGGTTTGATTGCTTGAGCCATCAAAGCTCTTGATTCATTGACTTGGTTACTGAGCCAATGTCAACCCAAAATATGTTCACTGTTTTTGGGGACAGACCACTATTATTTATTTCACAGTATGACTCTTATTAAGTTATTTTTTGTACTTGCTTTTATAGTATGACTTTCTTGCCCTCAAAAACCGTTATGCTTTCCTGGAGCCATCATGATTGTGCAGTTTAGAGACTTGCTAATCTGGGCCTTTGGCCCTTCTATCACCGAGTAGCCCATGGCAGAAGAGATTGTGATGCATGCCCAAGGCAAGAAGAGACCATCCTCCATGTGCTAAGAGACTGTCAAGTGGATGGATATCTATTTTGTGGTGTGCTGGTGGGTTTGGAAATGGAGGAACCAAGAATTTTCTCACCACCATTTATCAGACCTCTGAAAGCTACTGTTGTTATTAAGAATGCGCTGGACAGAATAAAGGAAGCTTGGACGAGACAGAAAGAGAAGAAAGGTAATAGAGAAGGGTTGAAGGTAGGAAATATTTGGGGCCCCCTAAGCAGGGGTGGATTCTATAGTCCTATATAGTGAGTATATTTTAAGGATTAGTTTGGATTTTATCATAAGATATAAATCCAGAGATACAGGTACAGAAAAAATTGAAAATGTCGTTTGTATCTACTTTTTTTTTTAACATTGAATAACTCTCAACCTTCTTTGTCACTATTCCTCATCAGAGATCGTTAACTCAAACTAAGTTACAAATTTAAGAATATAACACATCTAAATTATCAACTTAACTAATAAATCAGATTTTTTTCTTAAAAAAAAAAATAGGAAAATGAGAGAGAGAGAGAGAGAGGAGGGGTTAAAACTTGAAAATTTGACATTTTTATGAGAATAAAATGGAAAAAAAGGTTATAAAAAAATTGTTTATTATGACGAAGTTTTGTCTCTCAACTTTTGGAATGAACAAATTTAATAGTGGTACATAATAGGATAGTTATTTATTCTCGTTATGTTATTAAATTTGATTGTTATTATATAATTATAAAAATTATTGTTATGTAATATATACTTTGTCCCTGTCAAAATGTTCTAAATCTTTTTTTTTCTATATTTGTCTTCATATTTGTGTCGCCTAAGAGTATATGAGTATTTTTCCATATAATGCCATGTGCTAGGATATAAACAAAGTAGTTCCAACTTTTGTGATATAAACACAATATCTACTTCCACACCAGTCCACAAATCATGATTGATGTTGATCATATAAATGTGGAAGCCACCAAAATATCACCACAACACACAATTATGTGGCTTGTAGCAAATTTTACTATTAAAGTATATGTACATGTACTAATAAAAAAAAGAAGAGTATCCCTGTTATGATGAGTTATGAGTTATGACTTGGCCATTCCATGAACACAACATATTTCTGCAGGTGATAAACAAGAAAAAAACTATTCTTTTTTCATACCCCACGCACTCACACACAACCCAACATACCCCAAGATCCTCAATTGCAATGTCGGTAGCAATTTATTGGTGGTCCAAACACTGAAAAGGAAAAGTAGTAGCTTAGTTTCTAAAGTGTGATTGGATAGATCAAAGGAATCTACGTTACATGCCTCATGAATCTGAGACAAACACGTATGTCACTACGTAATCTTGGCCTCTTGGGTGAGTTTTAGCATGAGGCTCTCTTAAAACGGATCTCTATGATCCTTGTACTTTTTGGTCTGTTGGGACTGAGAGTAGTGTGCCATGTGTTATTTGTAAAATTTCCCAATATGGGCTAATATAGAAATAGTATAAATTTTGTACGTCAAAACATAAATTGTTATAAACATGCTATATGTATATTAAAAATTAATGATTAAACTAATTATTTATATAAACTACATATTAAATATATGCCTAATTACTCATGAAAAATAATTTACATTCACATATTATCAATAATTTCATGGTTTTAAAGTCGATATATAAAATGAATTTAGGTGGTTTCATCGCTGACGTATTACTAAAAACTAAGCTGTTTAATTTGTTTCAAAATTTTGAGCATGACTTTTTGATACTTTTTTTCATTATTTAATTTTTTATTAATTTGTGTTCATCTTTTTTTAATATATTCAGAAAGCTTTTGCATACCTATTGAATATATTTTTTGGATTTTAATTTGATTTTATAGGTTATAGATAAGCCCCCGTATCTTTTATTATTTGATACTGTTATGGGTAAAGAGGTGGTTTTTTAAATTGAACGTAAGTGAGTGACGTATACTCCATACACAGATTTATTCAAAGCCATTAACTGCGGTTAGAAATCAGAAATTGTTTCTAAATTCAAGATGGATCCAATTTTTACGTTAGTTTGTTGAATCTTTTTATTTTTGCCTGTTACCATATTATTTTTTTAATAAGGATATTTATAAATTTCTATAATTTTTTCTTACAATTGTCTTTGATTATTATTTTCTTCTGTTGTAGCGAATTATTTAAACTTATATTCTCACCACTTTATGAGGATATAATACGAAATCGATCCTCATCTTTATGATCATTTACTACCTCTAGGAATTAGAATATCTATTAATGTTGAGACTATAGAGACTATTGAGATTGATCTAAATAGTTTGGTTGCTCAATACACTTTAAAAAAAATATGTTTTATCTTTTATCATTGCAACTTTCACACTTTTGTTTTAAATTCATTCTTTCGATTGTATTGGTTATTCATTACTTACATGTTCAAGTGTTTTTTTCACACTTGCTTAATATATATTTTTCATCAAATATAAGTTCCTCATGTTATTTTGGTTGAAACCATTACAAACATTTCTACTTGTCATCAGTTGTGGTTTTCTATTTATTTCTGTGGTAAAAAAAATAAAACTAAATCAGCATTCTCTGTTCTGTGAATTTTATTTGACACATTGCTCGGATGGCCTTCTAAAGTTAGCAATTAATCGTACTCAAAATGTCTTGCTTTTATATATTCAATTGAAGATTTGTATTCTTTCTAAAACTCATACTAATAGTATTTTGGTGTTAGTGACTTAATATTTACATGTTAGGTAGATATGAGGTGAGAGTATTTGTTACCCATGCTGGAGGTTGCAATCTCTTTGTTTTACATGATAAAGTGGTTGCTTACCTTATGGACAGAAAATGTAGAGACTTATTAAAAGATGGTCTTTTATTTTTTATGGTGAGTTTGTTATTAACTCTTTCTCATACATCGTGTATTTATTTTTTCATATAGTAACTCCTACTTAGAATCCGTAAACAAGACTTTCAGATACGATATGCACCAAATTTTATTCAAACAATATGAATTTCATTTGTATTTTAATTAATTTTTTTCGTTAATTACGTTTTAAGTTTTTTAGTTCATACGATGTAATTCTATGTAGGTAAATGGGTGTATTCTAATCCACAGAGTGATAACTTCTACTCAGATAGTTCAATGATATTATCCAAACTAATGGATCAAAAATTAGGTTTCATGGTTGATCCAAAACTCATCGGTGATGACAACGTGTGCCCTGTCTATAATGTGTAGAGTTTCAACTAATGCCTCACTCATCAAATTGTTTGTAGGTGCTAAAAATTATGCAATTGTCTCATTGGTTAGCCTTTTTTTATTAGTATAGTTCATATGTTGTTTATGCATTTTATTATTCTAACATCTTTTTTTGCCATATTTCATTTTCATAAAGATTTTTTAATCATTAATTTTTATTTTCTTAATAGCATGATATTCATTGTTCTTGTGGTACAATTTCATCCCATAACGATGGAATTTTATGTTGGTTCTTTAGCAAATAAAGTAGGTTTTTATCCTTCAAATATAATGTTTTTGAATTAAACTCGATATTTATATGGGTACCTGTTAGTTGTTGGCATGCATTTTATATCTAATTTGCTAACAATTAATTTTTATTATCATTTTCTTCTTTCTTTTTGTTCACTTTTTTTCTTTTTGTCCCATACTCTTGGTTTTTATAATAGTAATATAGTGCACATGAAAATGAATCACACACAAAAAACTGTTTCTAATCCATTTTTTTTACAAGATTTGAGCCATATAACTAATTGATTCATGAAATATATTTCTCTAGGTTTATTCAGAATTTTTATATTTATTAATTATGTGTTTAGAATATCTCTTTCAAATCCCAAGTCAGGACTCCTACAATAAAAGATTATCGACTATCTATAATTATGTGTCACTGTCTATTAAAAATAAAACATAGCTAAAATGTAGTTCATGAGTCACGTTGAAGGCAAAAATCAAAAGTCACCATTAACTCAAACATAATCCTAATATCAGATACCACTCTCTCCCTCAACTATCACTCAGCGTTGGACCCCTTTCCACTCTCCTCCTCACTGTCAGTCAGCCCTCCACATTTTCAGTGCTTGCCTCGCTCTTTTCCTCCCTCGGAGTGGTAGCGGCTGTAGTTGATCGCCCATCACCCCAGAGTCGCGCTTTGAAGCTGTGGCCCGCCTCCTCTAACACTTCGCAACCACAGTCATCCTCCAAGGTGCAATCAGCACAGTCAACAATCACATTGCTCCACATCTTTCATTGTGCTTTCTGGATCTCTGTACATCGAATGTAGATGTCTAGGATAAATTATTTACTTCTATTTTTTTTCAATTAGCTGTTCGATTCCAGTTTTTCATTTTTTAACGCTTCTTATTAATTTATTTTATTTTTTGTTTGGATCTGATTCTTTGTTCTTGGTTCTATTAAGATCATCCATTGTGATTTACTTAATTATTCTAATACACTCTGCTTTTTAGTAAGAGAGAAAATATTGAGTTTCTTTTCTAGTGTTGATAAGAAGATTAGCAATATCATATACCTAAATGGTGATGTATGCAGATAGAGATGATCCCAACAGGTAAAATACTGAATATTTGTTGATCCTTACTATGCATGTCTATAAAAAAATCAACCTGCAGTGACAGTGAGTTAGTAGATGACATATGATCATATACATCTAATTGTTGAAATTGCTGGTACCCTCATCCCATATTTAGCAAAAAATTCTTCGAATTCGACAAACTTACTTAGGTTTCATATCTCACTATTTTACCCCTTTTTAACAAAAGTTCTTGAAATTAATTATCATATCAATCCTTTTTTTCCCACTCTGAATTAATCATCCGACAATCACAATTTGAAAAGTAGTTTTCTACTCCAAATCTTATAGTCATAGGTAGTTATTTTATTTTATTATCTAAAATTTGACCTTGTATTTTGTAAGTCATCAAATTTAAAGTATGTTGCTTTTGTTTTTTTTTTGTTTTTCTCTTATACAGCTTAAATAATTTACATATGCTGTTTTCTTTTTTTGTTCTTATACAGCATAAATAATTGAGTGCAAAATAAATATTAATTTTAAACAATAATTTAGATATCCAATTTTGTTAGTGTAATTGTCTGAAGTGACCCTAACCTATAATAATATTGTTCTGTGCTATCAGGAGGTTTGTAGTAACCCAACAATACTGGATCAAAGGAAAAGAAATGACTTTCAAGTTAGAGTCACCATTATAGGTTAGGATCACTTTTTTTCCTTTGATCCAGTATTGTTGGGTTGATACAAACCTCCTAATAGCACATAACAATACTATTATAGGTTAGAGTTACCGTTATAGGTTAGGATCACTTTAGACAATTACACTAATAAAAATGGACACTTAAATTACTATTTAAAGTCAATATTTATTTTGCACTCAATTATTTATGTTGTATAAGAGCAAAGAAAGAAAGCAACATACTTTAAATTATTGAAGTTGTATAAGAGCAAAAAAAAGCAATATACTTTAAATTTAATGACTTACAAAATACAAGATCAAATTTTAGATAATAAAATAAAAGAGCTACCTATGACCATAAGATTTAGAGTAAAAAATTACTTTTCAAATTGTGGTTGTGGGATGATTAATTCCAAGTGAAAAAAAGGATTGATATAATAATTAATTTCAAAAACTTTGGTTAAAAAGGGTAAAATAGTGAAATATGAAACCTAAGTAAGTTTGTCGTATTTGAAAAATTTTCTGCTAAATGTGCGATGAGAGTATGTACCAGCAATTCCACCAATTAGATTTATATGATCCTATGTCATCTACTAACTCACTGTCACTGCAGGTTGATTTTCTTATAGACATGCATAGTAAGCATCAACAAATATTCAATATTTTACTTGTTGGGATCATCTCTATCATTGCCATTCAGGTATATGATATTGGTAATCTTCTTATCAACATTGGAGAAGAAACCTAATATTTTCTCTCTTACTGAAAAACAGAGTGTATTAGAATAATTAAGTAAATTATAATGGAAGATCTTAATAGAACTAAGAACAAATAATCATATCCAAAGAAAAAATAGAATAAAATAATGAGAAGTTTTAAAAATGAAAAACTGGAATGCAACAGCTAATTGAAAAAAATAGAAACAAATAATTTATCCTAGACATCTACATTCGATGTACAGAGATCCAAAGAGCATAGTGAAAGATGTGGAGTAATATGACTGTTGATTATGTTGCTTGCACCTCGGAGAATGACCACAGTTGCGAGGTGTTGGAGGAGGTTGGCCACAGCTTCGAAGCGCAACTCTGGAGCGATGGGCGATCAAGAACAGCCGCAGCCACTGCAAGGGAGGAAAAGGGCAAGAGGCAAGGACAGAGAATGTGGAGAGCTGACTGACGGTCAGGAGGAGAGTGGAAAGGGGTCCGACGCTGAGCGATATTTGAGGGAGAGAGTGGAGTCTGATATTAGGATTAGGTTTGAGTTACTGATAACTTTTGATTTTTGGCTTTAATGTGGCTTATGGATTGTATTTTAGCTATGTTTTAAATTTTTGCTATTGTTTATTTAGCTGTAATTATATTATTGTTGATTGTTCTTTCATTGTTTATCATGATGAAAAATATATTTTTTACAAATAATTATGATGAAATATATTATATTTTTTATTGTAAAAAAAATACATATGCTATATTAATATTCAAAATAATTTAGGTATTTTTTTTGTATAAAATAAAAATATTTTGAATTAATTCAATTCAAATTCTAGGGAAGTGTATATATTAAAATTATAAGAGAAAGAAAAAACATTATCTTTAAATAACAATTTATATAGTAAAAATAACTAAAAAGTTTATTAGTTAATTTTTTTATATATGAAAAATATTGGTCTTTTTAGTTGATGGAGACTTGTATTTTTATCTTATACTAAATATTAGTTATATATTTTCCTTTCTTTTACGTTTTCGAAAACGGTTTAGTTATATTTTATGAATGCAAAGTTAATAACAATAAAGATAGTAATAATAACAATGACATATGTTATCTATATTAAATTAGATATACGTTAATTTTACGTTACATTATGGTATATTACATTACAATAAATTGAATTTAAAATAGTTCATAAAAAACGTAATTTTCTACTTTTTGATAAAGATGCTATACTCATAATAATTTTATATTCCTAGCATTTCAATGCTATAATTATTATTTTATATAGTTTCATGATAGAGAATACTACAATCAGTTTTACCCAACACAAATTGGCATACATAGAAATAAATATGATAAATTTGCAAGCATTTCATAAACCATATAATATCTATTATATATAGTATAATAGTCTTCATTTCCTTACACAGTAGTCGATATCCCCTATATTTGTACAATTTTATACATGAACTAAAGCAAAATGAATGTTCTCCACGAGAATTTAAAATTTGTATATTAAGTCCATGAATGTATTTAACTTAATTAGATCATAAGGAACAAATGATCAAAAAAATCTTTCAAGCAAAACAAAAGTAACAGCAAATACTCCTTATTTAAGGTATGTAACATTACTCAGCTTCTCTTTCTCATCAACAAGCATGCAAGCTTGCTGAATAGAAATGTTAAATGCTGCTTTTAATTTCTTTCTAATAGACAGTGGTACATGATTATAAATAGTCGATAATCTTTTGTTGTAGGAGTCTTGACTTGGAATATTAACAGAGATATCCTACATACATAATTAATAAACATAAGAATTTTGAATGAACCTAGAGAAATATATTTTACAAATCAATTAGGTCTACGGCTAAAATCTTGTAAGAAAGATGAATTAGAAATAGTTATTTGTGTGTGATTCATTTTCATGTGCAATATATTACTATTATAAAAACCAAGAGTATGGGACAAGAAGGAAAAAAGTGAACAAAAAGAAAGAAGGAAATGATAATAAAAATTAATTGTTAGCAAATTGAATATAAAAAGCATACCAACAACTAACAGACATTTGAATACATATCAAGTTGAATTCCAAAAATATTATATATGAAGAGCAAAAAAAAAACTATTTTGTTTGCGAAAGAACCAACAGATTCTAAAATTTCATCATGGGATGAAGTTGTACCATATGAAGAATGAATATCATGCTATTGAAAAAATAAGAATTAATGATTAAAAAACCCTTACGAAAATGAAATATGGTAGGAAAATATGTTAGAATAATGAAATGCATAAACAACATATGAACTATACTAATAAAAAGAATAACCAATGAGACAATTGCATAATTTTCAGCATCTGCAAACAATTTGATGAGTGAGGCATTAATTGAAACTCTATACACATTATAGGTAGGGTATACACTATCATCATCGATAGGTTTTGGATCAACCATAAAAACTAACTTCTAACTCATTAGTTTGGACAATATCATTTAACTATCTGAGTAGAAGTTATCACTCTGTGGATTAGAATACACCAAGTCATTTACATACATGAGCATTATATCTTATGAACTATAAAATTTAAAACATAATTAACGAGAAAAATTAATTAAAATACAAATGAAATTCATATTATTTGAATAAAACTTGGTGTATATAGTATCTGAAGTCTTGTTTAAAGATTCTAAGTAGGAGTTACTATCTAAAAAAATAAACACATGATGTATGAGAAAAAGTTAATAACAAACTCATGATGAGAAATGAAAGATCATCCTTTAATAAGTCTCTACATTTTCTATCCATAAGGTAAGCAACTACTTCATCATGTTAAAGAAAGAGATTACAATCTCAAGCATGGGTAATAAACACTCTCACCTCATATCTACATAACATGTAAACACTAAGTCACTAATACTGAATTACCTAATTAGTATGAGTTTTAGAAAGAATACAAATTTTCAATGAATATATAAAAGCAAGCATTTTGATTACGATTAATTGATGACCTTGCAAGACTATCCAAACAATGTGTCAAACAAATTCATAGAATGGAGAATGCTGATTCATTTCAATTTTTTTACTACAGAGACAAATAGAGAACCACCACTAATGACAAGTAGAGCTGTTTGTAATTGTTTCAACAAAAATAACATGAAGAACCTATATTTGATGAAAAATATATATTAAGCAAGTGTGAAAAAAATACTTGAACATATAAGTAATGAATAACCATTACAGTAGAAAGAATGAATTTAAAACAGAAGTGTGAAAGTTGCAATATAAAAGACAATACAGGTTTCTTTAAAGTGTATTGAGCAACCAAACCATTCATATCAACCTCAATAGTCTCCATAGTCTCAACAAGCTATTTGCTTGCACAATAATGGTAACACGCAGCAACTCTTTTCTTTTAAACTACATCTGTATTTGGATTTGATTTTTGACTCTATTTATTGACTTTTTCCTCTAAAGCTTGTTTGATGAAACATTTTGTTGCCATAAAAAAGTGAGTCACTTTTTCTTAAGTAAAGCTTCAGCAGTATTAGCAAGAGTTTTTCATCATGTAATGAGCCATGTTGTTGACCTTGTTTGCATTTAGGCTTCTCAAACAAAGACTATCTTTTTGACTTTTAACCCAACCAAATGCTTATATGTTTGTCATCATCAATAATGAAATTGTTTCCTAAACTCAATAACCACAGTTCTTGAGGATTTAAAATATCATTGCATCCGTGCCTGCTTCTAGATCCACCATAAGCCCGTGCAAAACGAAAATTCTTTTCCAATCATAATCTTTCGAATTTAGGCTTCAAACTGCTCAATGCTAAAAAATTCACAAAGAAAGGATACAAAAAATTCCAAATTTCTCTAGACTTCTCACAATCCCACAAACAATGTTCAACTATTTCCTGAAAATTGTGACATCTAAGCCAATTATTTGAGAGCAATTTCACGTCTAAAGTGTAATATAATTCAGAAATATGGATATAAAGGACCTTCTATTCCAAGCAACTAAGAGGAGACCAAACATCATGCCAAAGAGATTGTTGCAAACTTTTAGAGCACCATTGAAAATCCTCCTTAAGAATGTTGTAAACTTTGATGATATTCTTTTAAATTGGAGAAACATTTTCAGTTATAGAGCCACTAATATTTCATGAAATGTTAAAGATATTTTTTCGAGATAAACTGCACCTACATCTTTTTCTTTACTCAAAATTTGTAAAACTAATTTACTAAAAAGGATAACATTCACCTATCTAGTATTCGAGACTCTATCATATTTAAGAGCAACAACCCAATACTACTTTATCATAAGTAGATTCCTTCCATTAGATTGTCCTTTTTATAATAAGAATTGTTTCATCAAAAGTGTTAATTTTTCTTTTACAAACATAATTAGGAAGAAGAACAACTTGCATCATGTAAATAGGAATGGAAGTTACAATATTTTAAAATGCAGTAAAAAAAACTTTATGTTCTTTTATACTATATATACATTTTTTAAAACACAGTAAAAAATTTTATATTTTGTTAAAAAAAAAAACTAAAATTTACCGAATTCCAACATATGAGTATGTTAGAAAAAGAAATTTGTTACAATTATATTTTATCCCAAACTTTTATCTATTTTACTATGAGCCCGAATTAGAGGCAAGTATAAAAATATTTATAAAACCACGTAGGCCAATTATAAGTCAAAATTCTTAAAATTATGTGCTAAAATATTCTATTTCCTCACACATGTCTCACTATAAATAACATAACACATCATTAAAGACAAGGATTCCATGATCCTTTTCAATTGAAGTCTCACCCTAAAACTCACCGTTCTTGTGGGTTTCATGTTTTAAAAGAATATACAAAGAAAATAATTAAGTTGTGACATTGACTTGACAATGGAGAAGCAAAAGCGATTGCTTTCATGTCATTTAATTTTTTGGAGTAAATTAAATGACTTTCACATTTTCTAAATATTAGCCAATGTTACACTTTTCATTTTATGAGAGAGAAATATAGATAGACACGAATTATACTTATCCAAAGAGTATAATTTAAACAATAACAACAACATTTTGTGCCTTGCTTTTGTATAGTAATTTTGCTCGGTGCATATTTTAACTTTTAAAGGAATTAAGCTTTGTTCATTTTGATTGGACGACGAATATTTTGATTTTCTGAAAAAATTGATAGATACCTACAAATTAAAAAACACTCCAACACTTAAGTATGAGAAATATTTATTTTAAACGTCTAAATTTAGAATTTAAAATTTATTTATTAATTAAAAAATAAAAATATTATTAAAAATATTTAATAAAAAATTAATTAAAATTAATCAAAACTTTTTGGTTATTATTTAATATTTATTAATTATTACAATAATTAATAAATACTAACTAAAAAAATTTGGTTATCTTTTTATGTCTCTTTAATATTAGAAAATATTATATATAAATGTTAGATTAATTAATAATCTTAATATTATGACTGTTTGAATATTATTAAGTTGGTAATAATAGTCATTAAGTACATCAATACAAGCTAAAAATTAAGACAAACAAATGGAAATTATTAGACGAAATATAATTTTTATAAGAAAATTATAAAAAGAAATAATTAGTTATATGGTAATGTCTTCATATATATTATTTATATCTATTTTAAATTAAATCAAATTATTTGACAGTTGGTTATCTATTTGATTTTTGAAATTTACAAGAAGTGCGGGAATCATTATGGACCAATCTAAATTTCTCGAAACAGGTGTACAAATGATAACTGTTAGCTGACATTAGGTTAGTCTATAAATAAAGCTTTAGGAACACATTGTAGGCAGTTCAGTTCTTCTTGAAAAACACTTAGAAATGCAAAATACTCTCAACTCCTTGGCATCACAGAGTAAAATTGAGAATCTTAAGTAATTCCTCTGAACTCAAACACTTGTAATTTGCTTTCTTTCAGTTTTTATTAATAAAATTTCTCTACTTTTATTTGTTATTATCTTTTATGTTTATGTTTCCTTCTTCATCTTCTCTTTAATTCCTTATTTGTTTAAAATTTGTAATTTACTTTGTCTCCGGCACCTCGCATTTCTTTGTTTATTTGTTACTTTCAATCCTTTTTAATTCTTATTGACGATACAATTGTGACATTGAGATACCCACATTTTCTTTTAAACATAAACAAAAATTTGAGTAAAACGAATTGGCACGCCCAGTGGGACCTTGTCAATAGATTGTAATTGTCAATAGGAAAACCAGGAGTTTTGAATTTGCATGTGGTTGTGCAATGGTAAGTTCGTGCGTCCAGAGGCAAAGAAATCAGCATCAGTTGACATGTCAAATACTTCTGCAGCATCTTCTTCTACTTCCAGTGATGAGATTAGAGGAAATGAATCCAAAAATTCTCCTGTGATTTCAAACGCAGAGCCTACCTTGCTATCAGTGAGGCATGATGGCGTTGGCCATGCCCATACATGATTAAATGCAACTCACATAAATACCGTGGGGTGGCCGCTTTATGGCTTGCTACCGGGGTATATCCCCCCTCCTATGGTGACACAAAGATTGCCTGTGCCTCTCTACTCAACTTTTCAAAATCCTCTTTACTAGAATGCATATGACATATCAAATGTACCCATTTTTGGGGTGTCAGGTTCACATATGTCGCAACAAATTTTTTCACATGCTATTAACACAGGAAATAACAGCGTATCTAATCCTACTACACCCACTGTTACTAGGGTAAAAAACTCCAGGCCTGTATTTCCTGACATGTCAAGAGCAATGCCCATTAATCAACCTAGTCAAACCGTTGAATCTTTAGCAAATATTAGGCAACAGATGGATGAAAGCCACCATGATCTAGTAAATATGTTAACTCATCAAATAGTGACAGTTTTAAATCCTCTTTTAGAAAATACAAACACTAGAATTGAGTAATTAAATAGGCAAGTCAATAGAATTGCTACTGTGGTATATTTAGAAGAAAATGATAACCATGGTTTAGGGCTTGATAATGTCAACCAAAATGGTGGAGCAATTCCTAATTATGACGTTCATATGCCTAGACATGGTCAAAATGCTAATGATATGTTAGAAAGACTTACATAAAACAACTTAGGGGGCATTATAATCTAACAAGAAATGTCGAACAAGTTTTAAACTATTTGGAATTTAATGTTGGTTGCTTAAATTGGCCATATTTTGTGTCTACTTTTCCTGAATGTGTCCAACAAGCAGAACTTCCAAGAGGTTAGAAAATTCCAAAATCCCTTACAAAATTTTCTGGAGAAGAAAATGAGTCTACAATAGAGCATATAGCTCGATACACTATTGAAATTGGGGAAGCAAGTTCTAATGAATATCTCAAGATGAGATATTTTCTTTATTCTTTAACAAAAAATGCATTTATATGGTTCTCCAACTTGAGACCAAATTCCGTTCATTCTTGGGCACAGTTAGAAAGAAATTTTTATGATCAAATTTTTCAAGGTGAATTGAAAGTTAGTTTTATAGATTTATTTTATATTAGATGTGCAGAGGGAGAATCTATTGACACTTATTTGGCACGGGTTAGAAACATGAGCAATAAATATTTTACTCCGATTCCAGAATATGAAGTTAGGAAGAATCTTGTTAATCAACATACTTTAGATCTTTTCCAATTAGTTGAGAGGGTAAGACAGATAGAGCAAATTAAGAAAGAAAAAGAAAATTTAAAAAAGGTACTAAAAAGGATGCATATGTTGATTGTTTTTCTGATAGTAGTAATTCAGATGAGAAAGAGGTTTGTATTGCTGAATTACATGGGGTCCTCCTTATGTATGCAAATCTTTGAAGCCTGTTAAAGAAAAAAGTTTTTTCATATTCCAAAGTTAAAAATAATACTTATTCTTTTGATATTTCCAAGGCAAATCAAATATTTGAGGTTTTATTAAAAGATAAGCAGCTTATTTTACTAGAAGAAAAAAAGATGCCTTCAGCTGATGAAATAAAGAATAAGAAATTTTATAAGTTTCATCAGGTATTCTCACACACCACTAATAATTGCGTCTGTTTTAGGATTTGATACAAAAATCCATTGAGGAAGGAAGGTTGAAGTTTGAGGATAAAACTGCTATGAAGATGGACACTGAACCGTTTGCTGTTGATTCAAATTATGTTGAGCCATTCAATGTGTCGATCAACATGGTAGGAATTGACGGTATAGTCACTAGTGCTCAAGGTGAAAATAAAGACCTAAAGATTTTTTAGCAAGACAAGAAGCCAGTTTATCCTCGTCCCGGTGAAGATTTGTTAGATTTTTTGTTAAGAATTAAAGAATCCAACAGCACCATCGCTATGTGTCCAAAGTGCAGTGCTGTTTTTGACAAGGAAACTGCAAAAGAGTTTGAAAAATACAAATTTGAACAGAAAGAAAAGGCTGAGTTGAGAAAGAAGATTGCTGAAAAAGAAAATTAAACTAACGAGCTAAACTGGAAGATAGCTGAGGGAAAACAAAAGTTGGGCGGTCAGCCTCCTTTGAACAAGTGTGTCAACAACACTGGAATAAAACCCGTCAACCAGAAGATGAAGATTGTAGTCATGATTGATGGAAAACCTGATGAATTTTCTCAAAAGACAAGAATTCCTCCCACCAAATTTTCAAACAATAAATGGATCCAAAATGTGAGAAATGTGCAAAATCAACCTACTGCTTTTGCAAGAGGAAAAAATAAATGGGTGAAGTCTAGATCTTTTAAGTCCAGGTACTACGAGTCTCAGTTATAGAATATGAATCATGCACAAGATGGAAGTAATATATATATTCCTAAAAATGTGCATATTCCCTCAAAGCCAATTTATTGTTGTTATAATCCTAGCATGTAGCAGGTTCCTAATTATTCTCCTTGGCCAAATTGTCAAAATATTCTAAAATATTCTCCTTTTACAACTTTTGAGTAAAAAGAGAATATACCTGATTATGTTCTTTGGATCCATACAAGAAACACAGTGTAGATTTTCTTCTTTTGCCAACCATGGCCAAGTCTGCAGAAACAGACAATTCTTCTAATCACCCTAAATGCAATAAAAATATAAAGAAGAATCTTGCTAGAAAGAAGGTAATGGTTGAAAACAAGGGAGAAAAGGATGAAGATTTAATTACTGATAATTTTGACATTGATTTTGATAACATTTTAGAAGCAATATTTGGTGTTAAGCAACTTATAGATGTGGTGTCAATACTTCCTGAGGAGTATAGTCAAGTCCGAAAAGTAGAGTCATTAGAAGATGATTGTTATGATATCTTTCCTAGAAGCGAATGCTTATTACTTGATGACAATATGTGTGGTGGAGGATTGTTTGAGAAGCCTACTGAAAATGACAAGGAATACTTGCATCCACTACATGTCTAGGCTCGTGTTGATGGAAGGATAGTCAATGAGATTTTGGTTGACGGGGGAGCTGCTGTCAATCTCATGCTGGAAAGAATTATGTGAAGGCCTGAAAAGATTGAAAAAGATCTGATTAAAAGTAGCATTGGGGTAATATATTTTAATGGAAGGACTTCTTCTATTAGAGGTGTGGTTCTGCTATCAGTTGAGGTTGGTTCTGTCAATAGGCCAACTCTATTTGTTGTTGTTCCTTCTAAGGCTGGTTTTAACTTGCTTTTGGGACGTGATTGGATTCATGGAATGGGTGCTATTCCATTCACTCTATATCAAAAGTTGATTTTCTGGAATGAAGATGGAGGAGTGGAAGACGTTCCTGCTAATAATAGTACATGTTACTATGATGAGATGCATGTGGAGTTTAGGATGGATAATGTTGGAGTCAAGCCACTGACGGTTGACACCAAAGCATTTAATCCTGAAAGTATTGAGATGTAAAAAATAGATATGAATGGTTTTATTTTGGTCCCTAAGGCCGGGGCAGATACGACCTCAGGAGAAACTTAAATGATGAGTTTGATGAGTCAACTGGCTCGGCTGTCAGCCTATATGGCAGACAGAGAAGGGTGCATTGACAATGTATCTTATGATTGTATATAAGATGATGGTCTTTTAGGCTTTGAAAAAAATAACACTAACACTGTAAAAAAGGTTGAGGTGCATGATCCTTTAGAGGAAGTAGATATTGGTAACAGTGATTATCCTAGACCAACATATGTGAGCAAGATGCTGCCTGATGATTTCCAAAAAGAAATGGTGGAGATTTTGAAGGAATATTGTGACTGTTTTGCATGGAATTATGCAGAGATGCCAGGCTTGAATCGTGAATTAGTAGAACATCAATTGCCATTGAAATCCAATGTCAAACCTGTCAAGCAGCCACCAAGGAGATTTGCTCTTGAAGTCGTGCAGAAGATTAAAGAAGAGATTGAAAGACTTCTTAACGCTAAGTTTATAAGAACAACAAGGTATGTCAACTGGATTTCAAATATTATTCCTGTTATGAAAAAGAATGGAAAATTAAGGGTTTGCATTAATTTTAGAGATTTAAATTGAGGAAGATGTGTCAAAAATCGTATTTAAGTGTCCAGGTGCTTTAGGAACTTTTGAATGGGTTGTGATGCCATTTGGGCTCAAAAATCCTGGTTCAACTTATCAAAGGGCGATGAATAAAATTTTTCATGACTTTATTGGAAATTTTATGGAAATTTATGTTGACGATGTGGTTGTCAAATCAAATGCTAAAAAAGAGCATCTAGAAAAGTTAAAAAAAGCATTTGAAAGAATGAGAAAGCATAAATTGAAAATGAATCCCTTAAAATGTGCTTTTGGTGTGAGTGCAGGGAATTTCCCTGGTTTCTTGGTGCAGAAAAAAGGGATTGAAATTGACAAAAATAAGGTAAAGGCTATCTTAGAGGCTCCTCTTCCAGCTAACAAAAAGCAACTGCAAGTACTTTTAGGGAATATCAATTACCTCAAAAGGTTCATTTCCAATCTGTCAGGAAAAACTAAGGTTTTTGCGCTTCTAATCAAGTTGAAAAAAAGAGGAAGAGTTCCAATAGAAAATAGAGCATCAAGAAGCTTTTGACAACATTAAGCAGTACTTGACTAATCCTCCTATTATGACACCTCCAAGGCATAGAGCACCTCTAAAACTTTATGTGTCAGCTTTTGAAGTAACAATTGATGGAATGCTGGCTCAAGAAGATCAGAATGGCAACGAAAGAGTGATTTATTACCTAAGTCATGTGCTAAATGATGTTGAGAGCCGTTATTCTCCAATTGAGAAACTTTGTTTAGCTTTATATTTCTCTTGTTTAAAACTCTAAGTACTATTTAATTCCTAAGAATGTTTATGTAATTTCTAAGTTTGATGTTCTTAAATATATGTTGTCTTCTCCAATATTGCATGGTAGACCAAGAAAATGGATGTTGGCCTTAACGAAATTTTCTTTACATTTTGTTCCTGCAAGAGCTGTTAGGGGTCAGGTTTTAGCTAATTTCCTGGTTGACCATCCTTGTATTGACATTGATGAGAGTTTACTGGGTTTCGTTGGTTTGGTGCCTTGGAAATTATATTTTGACGGTTCATGCCATAAGGGTGGTGTTGGTATAGGAATTTTAATTATTTCTCCAAGTGGCGAGCCAAGTAAATTCCTCTTTGAATTGAATTATTCATGTTCCAACAATGAGGCAGAGTATGAAGCGTTAATAATGGGATTGGAATTATTATTAGAAAGAGGAGTTAAAAATGTGGAAATTTTTGGAAATTCACAGCTTGTAGTCCGTCAAGTATCACTTAAGTATAGGTGTGTTAGTGAAAATTTAAGAAAGTATTTCAAAGTGGCCACAAAGTTGTTGAGCGAGTTTGACAATGTCATTGTAAGGCACGTTCCAAGGGAGTTAAATCAAGAAGCGAATGAATTAGCTCAAATTGCTTCATGATATAAGATCAAGTCCTCAACACTAAAAAAACTTGTAATAACTTATCATTTTGTGAGTGCAGTATAATACATACCAACATATAGAACTAAAAATTTAGTGAATAAACTTGTATGAAGCTAGAGGCATGTCAATAAATACACATTTGATTTAGTTTGACAACACTTGAGGCGAATGCACACAAGATGGCATGCACCAGTGCAACCTGACATGGACAGATATGGAGGTCATCCTAAATGAAATACAAAAGAGGTCACTATGATATTAATAATTGGTTTAGTGTGAAGTAATATAATAACTTCCCAAAAATAGCAAGTGTCCAGTCTCCAAAATAAGGATAGAGTGCATACAAAAGCAAGTAATAAATAAAACTCTAAAAGTTCAAAAAGTGAAGATTGCAGGGACATATTAAAATGACAAAGGTTCACATAAAAAATACAAGACTAAACTTCAAAGATCTCCTTCAAGTGAGTAACTTCAGTTTGGAGAGCAATTTGGTTGGCAGCTTCATGTGAGGAGAACATCTTCTCTTCAAGTAACTATAAGGCCACATTGCTACTGTCAAGCATGCTACTTGCTTTGGCAAATTGACCCTCATTCTTTATCAAAGTAGCATCCAGCCTATTTTTTACTTCTCTCTTGACAGTCAGCTGTTGTTCCAAGTCTCGAATCTCCTCAAATAACTCATGAGCCCGATCTTTAGCTTTTGTAATATGGACAGCCAGGATAGTAGTTTTGGCAGTCTCAAAAGAGGAAGTGTCTTGCGTTTCAACTTAGAAAGAGCTTCAGTTGATTGTTGATAAGATGAGATAGCTCATTGAGAATCTGAAAATTTAACATAAAGGTCCTCATAAACCTTCTGCAAGTGAGCCAACAAAGGATCAATAGTCTCAGGATGTGGTGTAGTTGAAAAGTTTGAAAAATATCAGAAAGCTGAGCCTTAAAGTGCAGATCGGTAGCAAGTGTCAAAACAGGTTTGGATAGAATGACACTGAGTTGTTGGGCCAATGGAAGCAGGATGGAATTGTCGATAGTCTTAGTTGTGGGAGGTGTAGTATGGAACTGCTCTATTAGAAGGTGACTTTGAATAGTAGAACAAGATTCAACTATGGCCTTCTGTGTATCCATACTATATGCATATGCTTCATTTAGACTTTCTAAATCAGCCAATAAATTATTCACCATATTAGGGGTCTGAGCATGAACGGAAGTGATTGGTATTTGTTTTTCTGACCGCTCACTTGGGGAGATTTCAGAATTTTAAAGCTAAACAAAAATGCAAAAGAAAGTGTTAACATAAAAAAAGGAGATACAAGGAAGATATACTAATAATCAGGCTAAATAACATGTCATACCTTATTGGCATTGGCTTTAGGTGTAGGCTTGTTAAATGTGGCAGCCATCAGATTTTCAGTGCTAGGCACAATCAAAGAAATGGTAGGAGCCACAGTGACCTAAAGCAAGAAGTGAAATGAGGACAAAGGTAATTAACAAGATTAAAAAAAATCAGCATGAGAGATATCATCATCATGTAAGTTCTTCATAATGCTATTTTAATATGGAGGATGTGAAAATATATAAAATTACCTAAGAAGCAAGTTGACCACTGGGGCTAAAAGCATCGACATCATCTTTCGAAGAGAACTTACTCACTGATTTATCACTAGACGAGGTGTTCTCGTTTTTCCCTTCATTGTGCTGAGAGATTACTGGTCCATCAAGATTTTCATTGGATGTATTTGATGTGTCGTCCTTATCATCATTATTTGAAGATGTCGACACTTCAATTGGTTCAAGTCTTCTTTTTACCCGACGGCTTGAGTAATTAAAATTAAATTTTTCTTTTCCTATAAGCCTACCAGAAGACTTTCTCAAAGGAGGATTGACAGCAAATGGAGTAGTTATTTTCTCTGTAAAAAAATAATAAAATTATTAAAAAAGGTGCCATTGTGATATTCTTAGAAGGCATTATGCATGAAGAAAATAACATTAATAACAACAATACAGAGAGGACCATAATTTTTTAAATCAAAATAAGCAAATGATTTAGTTGTAATTACCCTTTTTGACGATTGGTGCTCTTCTCACTTGTTGCATTACAAGAACAGTCGTCATCCTTTGACAACAAGTACTAAAAGCAACTTTAATGGAAGAGTAATAGGTTTTCTACCAAAAAAAGAATGAATATATGGTTAATAGACAAGGTTTAAAAGGGAATAGGTGGAATTTATTTCTCCGCAAATCATTATCTTTCTGAATGTGCAACATATCTTTTAGTGAAGTAGCTTTCACATGCAAAGATTGTGGCTTTTGAAGATGGTAAGGAGATAGAATGGCCTGAGCTAACCCGAATTGTCTAGAAATGGCATTTGGCATATAGACTGCTGTTCTTAGGTCATCTTCACCCGGAAATACAGCAAAAAATAATTGAGGAATCAAGAACTATGACTAAATAGTGATGCTTTTCTTTTGTGTAACCCTAGCTGGGGTAAGAGATCGCATCAACCATTCCGGATAAGTTTAACAATTAGTAAAGTGACTCAGATTGATGTTGTGGTCTTTCTCTGGCAAGTAATAGAAAACGCGGAAGAAGTGTTTCATCTTATCATGTGAGGCCATTAACTTATTAGAAAAAACTAAGTTGAGTAGACGATGTCCAGCAATTACAGAATCTGTAGGACCTTTTTTGGTCAAACGTGGTTGTAGCTCAGATTCAAAAATAGCAGACAGCCACAATTGAAAAAACCAAACAGGACCGTCAACGTTAGTGATTCTCTTCTTCTCCCTTATAAGGGCTGTGATCCAATCTAGAGTGAGATATAGTCGAGCCAGGAATACTTTGGCTAAACATAGCCTCTTACCTTAAGCTAACATAATGGCCAATAGGAGATAAGTGACTTCAACTTGAATACTCTGGACACAGAAAACAACGCCGCTCAACCAATAGAGAAGGAAGGCTATATGCTCATTATCAGAAATAGGTTCTCCATCCTGACCTTTGTTATTAAGAATGAAGCTCTGGTAAGTGGTGGAAGAGATATCAATGGCATACTCAACTCATGTGGTTGACTGGGTAGTAATTAAAATTTTCTCTCCCAGGAGAGGTAGGCCAGTTATTGCAGCTACATCCAGAAGAGTAGGAGTAATCATACCGTATAGAGTATGAAAGTATGAGAAGTCTCATCCCAGAAATACAATGCACCTCCCATTAGTCCTGAATTAACAGTGTAAGAATTTTCTAAGCTGGATTAGGTCATATATCCCAATTTCTTTCTACAAGGTCATCTTCTCAGTTTCAACCCTACCTAACCAAGCATGGTAACCTTCAATGTTGGTCTTTGGAGAATTTCTGAATAGCTTGTTGTTGGAGTCAAAGTATCCAATAGGAATGGAGTCTTGAAAAGCAACAGGTTTTCTTTGAGGGTGACTAGGAAAAGAATTTTTGATTTTGTTAGCGACTTTGGGAGAGATAATAGGGCCGACAAAAGCTGAGTCTACACCGTCAATGGTAAAAGGGAGTAGCACCTGAGATTCCCATATTTTTTATTTTGAGGCCTCTAGTTCAGGAGCAAAATCTTTGCCGTTTTTCACAATAGGTTTATCACAAATGACCACTTTAAATGAAGAAAGAGGACTTGTTGACAGATGGTGGCTTGAGGTTTTCATAACAATACAGAGTGAAAAAATTCAAGTATTGAGTGGGTTTAATTTGGTAGAAAAAAAATGAAATTGAATTTATATGGATTTAATTTGGTTTAAGCAGTAAGCAAGGATTTAACATCAAACAAGACTTAATACTGCTTGCCAACACTCATGAATATAAAAAAAATCCATAAATGAAACATGAAAAAATTCATTATCTACTAGATTGATCATTGCTAAAAGTAAAGAGAGTGCGTATATAATCTAAGAAAATCCCTTTTTGTTTTCTACTGTATTTGCGTAACGTTACTTCAGAGCATTGCCAGGGATCATAGAATTGCATTCTTCATTAAAAAATCCAATCGAAAAAATTGATGCAAAAGCTAAATTATTCCTAATTAATATGGCCACAAGATAGCAAATGTTTCTACTTACATTGAAAAAAGTCTAGTTAAATTAAAATAGATCATATTAGTGAAAGGGCCAAAACAAGCTCACTTACTGTTAGAAAGAAGCTGGCAAATATATACACAAAGAAGTCTGGTAAAGCGTCTCCTTCAACAAGATCTCGAGGATTAGAAGACAATTGAACTAACGGAAAGCAAATTGAAGAAATTTAAGACCTTGATCCTCAACACGTCGTGAACAGGTTCTGGGGAAACACACAATTTTCAATTAGGAAATATCAGGTTATATTTATAGATATAATAATATATTACCAAAAAAAAGGGGATGAAATTTCGACATGTTTGTGCAAAAAAAATGAACCATCTCTTCTATCCTGTTTTTGGAAGCAAAATGGACAGAAATATATTTTCTTTTTCTTTTTTCTTACATCTTTTTTCATACTTGAAAAAAGAAAAAAGACAGCAACATAGCAGAATTGAAGAATGGGGTTCAACACTAAAATTGTAATTTGAGTCAAAGAATGTAAAAGAAAAAAGGAGAATGCTCTTCAGAGTAAGATTCTAATACTCATAGTCATGGATAACACAGGGGATATTTTGCATGCCATTTTTGGAATTAGGGTTTTTTTGAATCAACAATAGAAAAGAGAAAGATAAGGATAGAGCTAGTAGTGAAATCTTACTGGAATATTAGAAGAATTAGGTATAGTCAAACCCTTATGAACAGAGAAAGCCCACCGTAGTAGATGAAATTTGGGAGAATGGGAGGCACAAAGTTAAAGAAAAAGCCTTTTGGTGTTCAAACACTAACGTATTCTCGCTCTCTCACAAGTATTACAAGAAGATAAGAGTATTGAGTTATTTTACTTTTTGTTTAGCCAAAATAAATAAATAAATAAATAAATAAATAAATAAATAAATAAATAAAATAACAAAGAAACCTCTTGTGTGCTTTCTAAGTGACGTTTCAAAATATCATTCTTGTCAACATGTATTGTTATTATTTATATATATACATTTTAAAAGAAAAAAATATATATAATAAAACAATATAAAAATATATATATAATAATATAAATAAATAAATAAATAAATAAATATAGGTTGTATATACTCCTTTTATCATTATAAAAAGCAAAATTCTATTCACTTTCAATCACTGTACGACTTCAAGTGAAAAATTTTGGGACATTATGTTAGACAAAATATAATTTTTATAAGAAAATTATAAAAAGAAATAATTAGTTACATGGTGATGTCTCCATATAAAATATTTATATCTATTTTAAATTAAATCAGATCATTTGACAGTTGATTATCTATTTGATTTTTGAAATGCACAAGAAGTGCGGGAACGGTTATGGGCCAATCTAAGTTTCCCGCAACAGGTATACAAATGGTAACTGTCAACTGACATTGGGTTAGTCTATAAATAAAACTTTAGGAACACATTCTAGGCAGTTCAGTTCTTCTTGAAAAACACTTAGAAACCCAAAATGCTCTCAGTCCCTTAGCATCACAGAGTAAAATTGGGAATCTTAAGTAATTCCTCTAAACTCAAACACTTGTAATTTGCTTTCTTTCAATTTTTATTAATACAATTTCTCTACTTTTACTTGTTATTCTCTTTTACGTTTATGTTTCCTTCTTCATCTTCTCTTTAATTCCTTATTTGTTTAAATTTCACAATTTACTTTGCCTCTGGCACCTTGCATTTCTTTGTTTATTTGTTACTTTCAATCCTTTTTAATTCTTATTGACGATACAATTGTGATATTGAGATACCCACATTTTCTTTTAAACATTAACAAAAATTTGAGTAAAACTTCTTCATATAGAACAAAGACCAAATTATTAATAACGATTCAATTGAGTTATAATTTATCTTGTGTAACAAATCATGCTTTATTATGTATCAACCGTAATAAAATTGTACACATATAAATATTATTTGTCCCTTCATATAGAACTTTTTAAGTTTTTTTATTTTTTTTGAACAAGAGAGTTCAACACAATAAGTAGAACAAGAACAACAACAAACAAATAGAAATATTAAAAAAGAAAAAAAATTGCAAAGAAACTCATCAACTATTTTTTGTGCTCTTCCTTCTTATAGTGTACTCCTAATTTTATACTCCTAATTTTGTACTCGTGAAAACATCTCCAACCACTCCAATATTATTAAAACTCTGTCAATCCAATTGTAAGATCGCTAAGCGAAAGTCCACCAGTTGCATATCTTCTTTTATCAATTCTTACTAAAACTCTGTTAATCTTAATCTGAGAGCATCCTTTCTCCCCTCCACTTGCACAATCTCGTTGAAGTCACCCATAAAGGCTGACAAAACTTTGCAATATAACTCAATTTCTCCTGCACAACAAATATCTCTTCTCTTGTATAACTTCGTACACCACAGAAAGCATAATTGAAATTATTTTTAGTAAGACCCCTTCAACACGCAACCAAAACTCCCCTTTATGACAACGACTCATTTAAACATTATTTCGTCCCAAATTAATAGTAGACCACTTGAGGCACTCTCCTACTCAACATATTCCCATCCCGCAGTATCACTCTCTCGAATTCTTATTACATCAAATTTTGTCACTACCTTCCACTTAATTTCAAACAAGCCCAACGTATTCAACTTAAATTTTTTCTTGAGGTTTTTTACCATGCTCAATTTTTCATCACCTATTAACCCCTTACCATTCCAAGAATAAATTATTTTAATAAATTATTACAAACTTTTTTTCTTACTTTAGGACCTGCAGTGTCTTGCTTTCTCTTTCTGTTTTGTTAATCTTCTTTTCTGAGCAATTTTTTCATTCTTTGCTTAGAGAATAGCCATAATATCATCTTCTTCATTGTATAAAATTGCACCTGATTCCAACGCTAGGTCCCAAGTTTTTCTATTTTCAAGCATCTGCTCCTCCAAAATATTATTTCTGTTTTCCTTACTTCCTTTATTCTTGTCCGAACCACCATCATCAACCACCCTCTTTCCAACTACTTCTTCATCGTATTCCGATAGTTCTCCCTGTCTCTTTGTCAATGTTGTTTTCTTTGTGATGAACCCATGCCACTATTATTCACAATGTCATTCCTATCATGTGTTTCTTCATCAATGTCTTCTGCACCATCATCATCAATATACACATCCAACCCACCAGTCCCTCCATTCAATGTCACTGCCGGGAGAGTACCGGCTTGGTTCTCCACCACCAACTCTTCCTCGATCTCATGACTCAACATAGGTGGCGTCAGGGTTGCGCATTTTCCTTGCCACGTTGAACCTCCTTTGCCGTGGCCAATCTTTAGCTTTTCTCTTTCAACACCGATTCGGTCTCCCTCGATCTTCTCCGCGCCAGTTTCTAGTGGAAATTTTGCAGATGCAGCTTCCTGCACACTTGTCGTAGACCCTTCTCTAGCATGCCCATCCCTATCGTAAAAACTGTGCTCTATTTCCTGACTTAGATTCTAGACCCAACCCAACATCACCGAACCGGTTGATTGAGGAAGCCAGGTCCAAAGATCATTCTCTATCTTTTTTGAACATCTTTAAATTGTTGGGCCTAGCACCAAGCCTACAAAGAACCTTCTTTTTCTTATTCCTTTTGGCCCTTCTTTCTAATCCATTAAAGTTACCTTCACAAATTCATGTTACTGTATCTTCAGAATCAGCTTCATAATTAATATGATTACATTTCTCACAATCCGCTCTCCCTCTAATTCCTTCATAAATTGGTTGATATGTTACCATTTTTACCTGATTTTGTTTTGAATGATCATTAATCCACTCATTCAAAATAATTTCAGGAATTACCAACCTGCCCTTATCTTCTTCGTCTTCCCTCAGCTCCCACATCACCACATCGGCAGCCTGGTCATTGAAAACAGCCGATTTTGTAGCCCGTGCACTCCTTAAGCTCGTACCCACAAACTCCCTTTCCACAACTATTCTTCATTGTTTACAACTATAGTCACTTTTTCATTAACTTCTTCATAACAATTCAATCCAAAAGCCTCCCGTCCCACTTCTTTCACTAGCACATCAAATCCACTGATACCTATTGTGATATGGACCCATTCATTAATCATATCCATGATACAAGTATCAATTTGCACTCGTCCAACACTAAAAGACATGCACGATTCTATCACTTTGTCACAACTGACTACTTCCCCCCATTGGCCTCCTAACATACTAAAGGTATCTGCTGACCACGCATGTAACGGAACCCGTAACATTCTAACCACACTCTTCGAGTTTTACATTGCTTTGTCTCATCCCATCTCCACATACTATGGAAGAATTGCAAGAGACTATGCATTTTAAATGTATATGCTTCTTCCGCATTCAATACAGAATCAAAACTCAAAAGAACTTTATATGCTCCCAATTCTCGTACTTGGACAACTTGAGGCAGGTTTTTTCCAATCATCTTCTTCAAAGAACTTAAATCAATTGCCTTCGTCGTACTGCCAACCAGACTTCTTTGTAGCCACTCCAAATTCTCTTTCACCATCGATACTTCCACTTTCTTTGTCCACCTATTTCCATGCGAGTCTGGCTTTTTTGGTGCCTTGTTAGTTTCTCTACTTGCCTTTGGTTATCTCCTTCCTAAAGTTGAGAACTTGTCTTGTTCTGACTATCACCTTCTTCCTGAGCTATCTTTCGGACCATTGTCTCAGTTGTTTGTCTATACTTCGCTTCTCCCACGTACACACCTTCCCTCTCAACCTCATACTTCATTGTGTTTCAGATGAACGCAAAAACTACATATTACCACCTTTTTGTTTTCGTGATACATAAATATCGTTAATGCGTCCAGTCCAATTAAACAGATGGAATAATTCATTCTTCGAAATGTCGTTAATTCATTTTTCAACAAAGATGGAGAAAGACTCATTTCCAACCGTTGATACTCTTTTCGATTCCAAATCCTATGATCTTTTACACGTTTTCTAGTTCTAACCCACTTTGTGTTTCTCACCCTCTATCTCACTCCTTCTCTCATCTCTCACTCCTCACTCCTCCACCACAAATAATAAATATCATATTTACTTATTGTTAGTCGAAGAATTTTTTGAATTGAGATGGTGTTGGTCGAACTTACAAAAAAGTTAATTCGAAGACAAAGATGTCAAAAGAAAAAGGTTTGGATCTGCCATAGCTTGGCCAAGGATGAAGTTTGATGAAACTTTTTAAGGTTTTTTTATATTTTTAACTATGGGGGTATTTACTATTTGATCTTTCCTACTAATTAGATGCCTTATTTAATTATTTGAAGAATTTGAATAGTTTAATTGGAAACTGATTTGTTTTATAGGGTTTGTTTGGCGCTATTTTTGAAAAAGATCATTTTTAAATGATATTTTTTAAAAAAATTTTTATATAAGTAAAAGTGATTTTATGTTTGGATATCTCATGTAAAAAGAATTTTTTTATCAATTATGTTTGAATAACATAAGATAAAAGCACTTTTTTATTCATTTATTATGTGAAAAATATATTTTTTATAAATTGTAACTTCTCAAAAAAGATATTTTTTATTTTTCTAATACTTTTGTTTTTACTATTAGAAATTTGTTAAGCACACTAAAAATTAAAAAAGATCTTTTTTCAATAAAAAAATTTATTAATTTAATGACCGCCAAATAAACTTTGTTTCGAAGTTCTAGCATGATCTTTTACCATCTTAATTAATTTCCATTGGTTCAAGTTTATCCTTGTAAAAAAATGCTTTTTCTTTTTATATTCAATTTAACTTTAATATATTATTTTTATTATATTTTT
>NC_029773.3:81130724-81159439 GCF_000817695.3 Arachis duranensis | reverse complement strand
TTTTATTATATTTAATTTAACTCTAGTTAAATATTGATTAAACTTTTAAATTTGTGAGTTTATGGAATGAATGACTAAACCTTACTATAAAGTAGAAGTAGTGAATTGGACGCATAGCTTAACTGCTTAACAAGTAGGTAATCCTTGTCTGCCACAAAATTACACAGTTGGGGTTGTTCAATCAATATCATTCGATCAAGAACATTATCAAGCATTGCACATATTCATCATGTCCCATACTAGAACAATATGGTGTATGTGTCAATGTGTGGCAATATTATTGCCATAGATAGATGTGATAGAACTTTAATGGAGATAATGCTTCATTGATAGGTATGAGCTTCTTATTTTGTTGCTACAACATTTAATTTCCACATTATAAAATGGGTCATCATCACTACTACTACTAGTACTATCCCTATCTATCTATGATTCTCATATATATTGCTATCATCTTTACGTGGCAACCACATTGTATGGCACATGAATGGGATTCATATCATGTTCAACAAAAAAGCAAGCAAATCTTGTCACGGTTCTCCATCGTCTTTTTAGATCCCATTACTTCTATTTTTTTTTTTTTTATCTCATTTTATTTAGTCACGTGGTTCACATGTGGTAAAATTTATGCTCATCAATTTTTACTTTCAGGCAGAATATAAGTGAAGAATGGTAATTAATGTTATTAGGAGAGCTAAGGAAAAGTATATGAATTAACTTTAAATCAGTCAAGAATAGAACAATTTAATTAATTATAATTATATTAATAATTAATTTTAAAATTTTAAATTTTAAATTTAAAAAATTTAAAATTGATTAAATAAACCTAATTAAAATCTATAAAAATCTTCCTCTTTTCTCTCACATTAACCTACCCACCTCCAACAATCACACACACAGACTTTTCTCTCTCATCGTCAGACTTTTTCCGCCTTCCCACCGCAATCCACTCCTCTTCTATCACCACCGCAACCCACTCCTCTTCTATCACCGACATCTGTCTCGTCGGATTCACTACCGTCGACAAGAACCTCTTCCCTTTTGTGAACCACTGCCGTAGATCTTCACGTCAAGCATCACCACAGGGACCACGAACAACCACCACAGCACCAGGTAAGGGACGGTTTTGGGTGTCATGAAGGATGACGATTCAAAAAGCAAGAGCCACGAGACCCATGGTGCGAAGAGATAATTAACCCCTACATGGTGTAAGAACTCGGCCTTTACCATCTTAAAGAAAAACAAGCACCTTAAGATGTAAAGAAGAGGGAGTAATATGAGAATAAAGAGAGTCAGAGGACCAAAGTATGGAGAAAATCGGCAGAGAGTAGTAATCGGTGGCGAGGGCAAAATCGTCATCCAAGAATGCCTCTTTGGCTTTGTTCTCAAGTTCCTTCGCCATTCTTGAGACTATAAACTACACACTTGATCTTAGCCAAAAAGAGTAGTGGAGCACGAATTGTCCTTAAACAATTACAGAAATATAAAAAAACATTTATTTAATATGAAAAAAATATCCTAATACTTAACAAAAGAAATATCCAATTATATTTTAGCAAAAATAATTAAATATCTATAAAATTTTTAAAAAATTATGAAATTTTTAAAGAAATAGAGATATTAACATTTGCAATACAAAAAAATTCGAAAAATATATAAAAGAACATCCATTTAGTATGAAAAAAAAAACATTCTGATACTTAGTAGAAAAAACATCCATATATATTAACTTATTTTTATTAAAATGAGTTTCGAGGTCTAACTCATTAAAAAATTGACAGGAGTTGGTTGAACCCCTTTTAGTTCCCTAGCAGAATTGGAGAGCTAATCATTCCAAACCAATGTTTAATTTTCATCAATATTATTGTGGTATTTTTACAATGGTTTTCATTGCTGATTTTTACACTGTTTTTGTAGGTTGCATTTGATTTTGGACAAGTTTCCATGATGTGTTTCAGAATAAATTAAAGAAATTCTTATTTTGATTTGGAATATATTACACTATTACAGAAATATTATAATCATAAAACTACTTATAAATTTGCTTGAAATAATAAATAAAAATGATTCTTTTTAGCAAAACATTGAAAAGAAAAGCTTAATTTTTTTAGTTTCTTTATATCTCCTAATTTGTCAGGAATAACTATTTATTGCAGGTTAGAATTTCATTTAAATATTTATTATTGACCAATAAATTATTGTATATAGAAAATAAAATTTAAATCTCCAACACTTACTTAAACAAGCAAACGAGCATAAACTATCTTACTAGCAAGACAAGTATCTTAAATATAGTTTTTCAAAATGTTTTGTTAAAACTTTTTTTTTAAAAAAATCGAGTATTATTAGCTTTAAGGAGAAAATTTTACTTCTAAAAAGTTGAAAACTTAACCTTTCAATACTAGAGAGAATTTTTTTTCTTCGATTAAAATTACATATAAAAAATACATTAGAACTCATAAAACATAAAAGTAAGTTTCTTTCTTATTTAAACGAAAGTGTTTTTTTTTTCTCTTTCATATTGAAAAACGATGCCAATTCAAATATAATCATAGCAAGGGAGGAAAAACATTGAGGGAAGGAAAATATTTTTATCTGTTTATGGTTTTAAAAGTAGAGATGAGAAAGAAAGACTATCATATATAGAAGTATTCTCCTTTCTTCCTTTCAAAAATTTGACACAATAATATAATTTTACCGGCCTATTCACAAATTCATTTATGAAAAGCATAAAAAATCAGTCATTAAATTAGTTATGATTATCTATTTGTTTATATATATATACATATATTGTTTCATATTTTTTTCGTTTATATTTTATATTTTAACATTTATTTTATATAAATAATTAATTTAATAATTAATTTAATAATTAATTTTTAATATATACATAACATAATTAACGTAAAAAAAAATCAACTCTCTTCGTTCCAAATCGAATTCATATTATTATAGTATAAGCGTATAAGAGCACTCATCAAGGCATCAAAAGAACACTGAGGCAAAAGAAACTAATAACTTCATCAAAGTTATAATCATGGTGGAAACTTTATGAAAATTTATTTGGTAATGGAAAAAATTGGATTAAAATTGAAGATTTTTACTAAATTAATAGAAAATACATATATTATTACATATAATATTTTTTTTGGTTGACTTTTACTCTAATAAAGAGAATCATTTTCACAATATTTAAAAATACTTTTCACCATATAATCTTGCTGAACATATCCTCTATCTCTTGTTTCTAGTGGCAGACATATCCTCAAACTTTAGTGAACCATTTTTGTTTACTATTTGTTTATTGGCTATTAAACCACACGTGCTTAATTATACTATCACTCTAAGATAAATTTCCGATCAAAACAAGAAACTTGGATAAGAAAGAAATGTTATACACTATTAGATAATAGATATTATGTTAAATGACACTTTAATTTATGTACCATTAATTAATAAACAGAATATGAATTATTATATCAGTTAAACTGAATTCGTATAAATTTTATCAGATAATAAAAAGTGAAATATAAATTAATATAATATTTTTATTATATATGTACTCATAATATATATCATTAAGTTCGATGAAAAAATGATTGCCATGATTATTAGTTACTTTTATCCTACTCATCAAAATGCACTTCTATTAGCTTTGGATAAGTAAGAATATTCATATGTCTCAAATTGCTTTTTGAACTAGCGGATTCGACAAATTATATACGTGCTTACAATGTCTCCAAAGGTTTGTACATTATGTCGGGAGTTATCCAATTCTCAAGTGTTTTAAGAACTCTTTTGATGTTGTATTAGCTAGCTATAAGTACATAACAACTAACAAAATACAGTGTTTTATGATTCTTAGATATATAATTATTTATCTACTTCTATTTATATTAGTTTAAAATTTTAAAATAAAATATTTTATATTATAACATTAGAGTTTTTAAAACTAAAAGATTTAAAGTTTAATCTTTATGATCTCTAACAAAAAAAATAAGCATAAGAAAAAAAAAGACATACATAATTAAGTTTTGAAACTCAAAACAAGCTCTTGTCCTTTTATTAATTTACATGTTTAGGACAAATAATTTCATGATAATGGTTTTATAAATAATTTGATATCATTATATTATTATATACTATAAAATTTGATACATCAAAATAATTGATGATTAATTATTAGGTTTTGGAATATAGAATTATATGTAATTAGTTTAAAATATATATCTTATTTTATCTATCTTTTATCATTATAAGAAAATCGCTAATTACTATTGGATTTATCGGCGAAAAAAAATATGTTGGTATAATATTTATCGGCATATTTTTTGTCGGATTAAATCCGATGGTATAAATCTCGCCAGTAAATATTTACCATCAGATTTTGAGATCCGCTGGTAACTTACGCTGAATTTAGCGTCGGATTATCAGGTTTTATGGACAAGAAATCTGAGTAACATCGACAGAAAAAATTCGACGGTAACGTTGGCGCCATAAAATGAGTTTCCGCGCTACTTTACTGTTAGACAAATCCGACGGAAAAAGTTTTTTTTATTATTTTTTAAAATATGAATGATCACTACCGTCGGAATTTTGTGTCGGTAGCGTAAATATGTTTTTTCGTTTTTTTCAATCTATAATGTACCCCAATAATTAACAATTGATAGTCAAATCTTAATTAACATCGAATAAATTAGTATTTTATTTGAAAACATTGATTATTATATGATGTAAAACATCAAATATACAAAATGTAAACATGAAACGAAAATTTGATAACGAAAATCAAAAGATGGAACTATGTTTACATTCATTGTCCTCTTCTTCCAACGTAATTTCCTGATCATCGAACTCGTCTTCTTCTTCTTTGTCTCCATCAATCCCGTCTTCTTCTTAAAGATCATCATCATTTAGTGGTAATGTGTCGTCATCTACCCTAAGGTCAATGATGTCATCATCCATAACAACTAACCTAAGGGTGATCAGAACACTAGTATCAACCACCAAGCCAAATGTCTCTTCGATGTATATAGCGCTAATAATTATATATTGCCACACAATTTTTTGTTGTATACTTTATATCTAATCATAGTTATTATAGGCACCTTATATATTGGGTATAAGGAAAAGTCTAGGAGGCCAGCAACTTTTGTGTTTTGTGGCCAGCACTTAACCATCAAATGAAAAGTGAGTGATCTCCCACCATTAGATGTGATCTCACACCGTTAAAAATACTATTGATGGCCAATTGAGGGTTACAAAACACAAAAGTTGCTGGCTCCCTAGCACTCCTCTTAGGTAAAATGCACAATTAAATCAAATCATAATTCTACCAAATTGAAAACATTACCAGGATCTCCCAAAACCACATTCTTATGTAATTCGAATCAGTCTCGTTCGAATTAGACAAACTAGCACTAATTCGAATTAGTCCTATTCGAATTAGTAGTAATGCTTGTAATTCAAATTTGTCCAATTTGAATTATGCTTGCATGTAGTCTTAGGGTAATTCGAATAAGGGTGATTCGAATTATGCACGCTAGGACATCCCTAGTAATTCGAATGGGTCAGCTTCGAATTAACTTTTTTACCATAGTAGATCGAATTAATTTAAATCTATTTATATATGATCCAAGAGTATATAAAGACTACAATAAAGAGTACATTTAATAATATCCATAATGAATTCAATAAAGAGTACATTCAATCATAAATAAAAAAATAATAATTATAAATACTTTCTAAAAATATTTACTAAGATTCAGAATTTTGTCTTTAATATTTAAATTTAGTGAAATATTTGCCAAAAACATTATATTTTGTTGGCCAGTTAGCATTATTGAATCTATTAACCATGATAGTATGCAGATGATTGATTGATTTTCATATAAAAATATTTTTATTCTATTTAGTATTTAATTTTGATAAAAAAATTTATAATTATTATTTTTAGAAAATGTTTGATTTTTAATTAGTTCTGAGTATGATTTTATTTTCTTCTGTTATATCCATGTTTGAATGCAAATTTAAATGCCAATAAAGTAAACAAAAAAATTTTATTGGTAAATTTGTTCACATGAGTTAACATATATAACTTATTTAACTTGTGAATTTTTTTTACGTAAAAAGAATGTAAAATAAGTGTTACGAGTTTAGTAACAATAGTTTAAACATATGTAGTTTAAAATAGTAGTGTTTACTTAACTATATTATACACAGATGGTTATTACTAAAGAAAATATTGCAATATGTGGTAATACGTATTTTGCGGTGGTTTAAACAAAACCGCCGCAACATGTAACATAATAACTCAACCAACGGTATATATAGCGGTGGTTTTCGAAAAGACGCCGCTAAATACAAGCCTGCAAAATGTAGTCCTGATTGCAACCCCAATAATAACCACCGCTATATTTGCTGCAGGTTACCATTTTGCAGTGGTTTTATAAAACCGCCGCAAAATTTCTGCCGCTATCTGCCGGAATTGTTGTAGTGAATCTTAACTACAACCACCCAACAAAACTTGCATGACTCTGGATAAGGCAAATAGTATACACGTAGTGCATTTTGAGGTAGAATAAAAGGATCGTAGTGCCTATATTTCCTAGCCACATTTACTTCAATGATATTGCAGTCCTTGTGCTTTCGTATTCTTTGTCGCGAACTTGAATTATATTTCGTCTAATTGAATTATATTGTGCAACACACCATACCAATCAGAGTGTCTACGGCCTGAATCCCTACGAACCCAGACTCTGGTGTTATCTATTTTCTTTTCAACTGACCATTTAGAATCGATATCCACTAACATTGTATATCGAGTAGTTTGTGCCCTTATTCAGTGCAAGTAGTTTTGAATCTGTTGTGTCAACTAGATGCACTCTGACGTATCTATGAACCAACTGGAAAAATTATTCAATGATGTCTCAGGATTTGTTTATTGGAATAACTTATGATATAATTAAATAAATAAGAAAATTTCAGTGTAATGAAGTTTTTATTAGATGAGAAAGATAGTATATTGGCTTTTGGATTGCTTGGACCAGGTATGATACAAGTTAGGAACATGTATGGGTCCTTCATGCATATTTCGAGAGATAGGTTATAAGGAGTCATCACTACAGGCCAACATGAGTATAAGTTACCAAAATTAGAATTTGGTGCAAACCCTTCAGAGCACAAAGCTAATCTAACATTTCTGAGCTCGTTTGCAAATGTAGAGTAGACCCTATCAAAGTGGTTCCAAGCATCTCCATGTGACGGGTACGTCATAAAACCATCACCTCTCTTGTTGTTACTATGTCAGGTCATCTGAGGAGCCAAACTCATCAATGCAAACAATCGTTTTAGCCTAGGGATTAACGGCAAGTAGTACATCCCTTTGTTTAGAATTCTTTTTTATCGCCGTTTACCAATCCATTCTCTCTTAACTTGAAATCTCGGTGCATCACAAAATCTACAAGTAGTTAGATCTACATCCCCCTTGTAATACAACATATAACCATTCAAACAGCAATCAATTTTCACCGAATTTAGACCCAATTTCGAAACTAACTTCTTTGCTTCATAGTGGCTCCAAGGGATGCCACTAGTCCCTTAAGTGGCCCACTTATCAAAAGACTCTTTGGTGTAGTTTGACTCGGACTCAATACTCATCATTCTAACACATGCGGACAATTTTGAATGAGTAGATCCCTCGTACAAGGGTTTCGTGATAGACTCTAATAGACGATAAAAGCTCTTTGCATCCGGGTTAGGCTCCTGTTCAATATTTTCTGTATCAGTAACACTTAATGCATCAAAAACCTCACTATATCTCTCTTATTTATCCTCCCAATTCATTTCTTCCATATTTGGTTCTCTAACCACCCAGACCCTCGTCAATCGACCCTCAACGTGGTTAACTCCATGCTCATTCACTTCTCTGTGTTTCGTTCCCATCCAATACCCATCCTTGAACCTATTTCAGTAGAGGTGAAGTGTTATATCTAAAGGTCCTAACCACTTAGTCAGCCGACACTTATAGCACGGACATTTAGATACCCCTTGAGACCTAAACGGTTTCATGTTGAAGACATACACAAAAAACGCGTCAACCACCTCAAAGAATTTAGGTTTTAAATCCCTTGGGCCATTGTTGTCCCTATTGATGAGCGGATAATTTATACACTTTTTGGCATTATTTTTAGGTAGTTTTTAGTAGGATCTAGCTACTTTTAGGGATATTTTTATTAGTTTTTATGCAAAATTTACATTTCTAGACTTTACTATGAGTTTGTGTATTTTTCTATGATTTCAGGTATTTTCTGGCTGAAATTGAGGGACCTGAGCAAAAATCTGATAGGAGGCTGACAAAGGACTGCTAATGCTGTTGGATTCTGATCTCCCAGAACTCGAAATAGAATTTCTGGAGCTACAGAACTCCAAATGACGCGCTCTTAATTGCGTTGGAAAGTAGACATCCAGGGCTTTCCAACAATATATAATAGTCCATGCTTTATTCGAGTTTAGACAACGCAAACTGGTGTTCAACGTCAGTTCCATGCGGCATTCTGGAGTAAAACACCAGAAACACGTCACAAACCAGAGTTAAACACCAAAAATACGTTACAACTTGGCGTTTAACTTCAAGAAAAGCCTCTGCACGTGTAAAGCTCAAGATCAGCCCAAGCATACACCAAGTGGGCCCCGGAAGTGGATTTCTGCACTTAGACTTATTTCTGTAAACCCTAGTAACTAGTTTAGTATAAATAGAACTTTTTACTATTGTATTAGACATCTTTGGATTATCTTTTGATCCTTTGATCACGTTTTAGAGGCTAGCCTCTCGGCCATGCCTGGACCTTATTCTTATGTATTTTCAACGGTGAAGTTTCTACACACCATAGATTAAGGGTGTGGAGCTCTGCTGTACCTCGAGTATTAATGCAATTACTATTGTTCTTCTATTCAATTCACGCTTATTCTTATTTTAAGATATCCATTCGCACCCAAGAACCTGATGAATGTGATGATTATGTGACGCTCATCACCATTCTCGCTTATGAACGTGTTCTTGACAACCACTTTCGTTCTACATGCAAATAAGCTTGAATGAATATCTCTTGGATTCCTTAATCAGAATCTTCGTGGTATAAGCTAGAATCCATTGGAAGCATTCTTGAGAATCCGGAAATTCTAAACCTTGTCCTTGGTATTCCGAGTAGGATTCAGGGATTGAATGACTGTGACGAGCTTCAAACGCGCGACTGTAGGGCGTGGTGACAGATGCAAAAGGATAGTAAATCCTATTCCTGCATGATCGAGAACTGACAGATGATTAGTCGTGCGGTGACAGCGCACTGATAAGCGGATAATTTATACGCTTTTTGGCACTATTTTTAGTATGTTTTTAGTACATTTTAGTTAGTTTTTAGTATGTTTTTATTTAAAATTCACTTTTCTGGGATTTACTATGAATTTGTGTGTTTTTCTGTGATTTCAGATAATTTCTGGCTGAAATTGAGGGACCTGAGCAAAAATCTGATTCAGAGGCTGAAAAAGGACTGCAGATGCTGTTGGATTCTGACCTCCCTACACTCGAAGAGTATTTTCTGGAGCTACAGAAGCCCAATTAGTGCGCTCTTAATTGCGTTGGAAAGTAGACATCCTGGGCTTTCCAGAAATGTATAATAGTCCATACTTTTCTCGAGATTTGATGGCCCAAACCGGCGTTGCAAATGAGCTTCAGAATTCCCAGTGTTTAACGCCGGAACTGGCACAAAAATTGGAGTTAAACGTCCAAACTGGCACAAAAGTTGGCGTTTAACTCCAGAAAAAGTCTCTACACATGAAAACTTCAATGCTCAGCCCAAGCACACACCAAGTGGACCCTGGAAGTGGATTTTTACGTCATTTACTCATTTCTGTATATCCTAGGTTACTAGTTCACTATAAATAGGATATTTTGACATTGTATCTTTACCTCATGACACATTACACGTTTCTTATTGTATCTTCTACGGCATGAGTCTCTAAACCCCATGGTTGGGGGTGAGGAGCTCTGCTATGTCTTGATGGATTAATGCAATTACTACTGTTTTTCAATCAATCACGCTTGCTTCTATTCTAAGATATCTCTTGTTCTTCAACTTGATGAATGTGATGATCCGTGTCACTCATCATCATTCTCACCTATGAACGTGTGCTTGACAACCACCTCCGTTCTACTTTAGATTGAGTGAATATCTCTTGGATTCCTTAACCAGAATCTTCGTGGTATAAGCTAGAATTGATGGCGGCATTCAAGAGAATTCGGAAGGTCTAAACCTTGTTTGTGGTATTCTGAGTAGGATTCAAGGATTGAATGACTGTGACGAGCTTCAAACTTATGAGGGCTGGGCGTTAGTGACAGACGCAAAAGAATCACTGGATTCTATTCCAACCTGATTGAGAACCGACAGATGATTAGCCGTGCTGTGACAGAGCGCGTTGAACATTTTCACTGAGAGGATGGGAGGTAGCCATTGACAACGGTGAAACCCTACATACAGCTTGCCATGGAAGGAGCCTTGCGTGCATGAAGAAGAAGACAGTGGGAAAGCAGAGGTTCAGAAGATAGAGCATCTCCAAAACCTCAACCTGTTCTCCATTACTGCAAAACAAGTATCTATTTCATGTTCTTTTACTTTTCACAATTAAACCTGAGAATTATTGATATCCTGAATAAGAGTTACAAGATAACCATAGCTTGCTTCAAGCCGACAATCTCCGTGGGATCGACCCTTACTCACGTAAGGTATTACTTGGACGACCCAGTGCACTTGCTGGTTAGTTGTGCGGAATTACAAAAGTGTGATTGTGATTTCGTGCACCACGCACCTGGACCATTTTCACTGAGAGGACGAACGGTAGCCATTGACAACGGTGATCCCCCCAACATATAGCTTTCCATGGAAATGAGTAAGAATGATTGGATGAAAGCATTAAAAAAGCAGAGATTCAGAAGAAACACAGTATCTTCATGCGCTTATCTAAAATTCCCACCAATGAATTACATAAGTATCTGTATCTTTATTTTATGTTTTTTTTTGTCTTTATATTCGAAAACCATTATAACCATTAGAATCCGCCTGACTGAGATTTACAAGATGACCATAGCTTGCTTCATACCAACAATCTCCGTGGGATCGACCCTTACTCACGTAAGGTTTATTACTTGGACGACCTAGTGCACTTGCTGGTTAGTTGTGCGAAGTTGTGAAGAATGTGTGTGAACCATAGTATTGTGCACCAAGTCTTTGGAGCCATTTCTAGGATTTGTTCGAGTTGTGAAAAGTATGAGTCACAATTTTGTCTATCAAGTTTTTGGCGCTGTTGCCGGAGATTGTTTGAGTTTGGACAACTGACGGTTCATCTTGTTGCTCATATTAGGTAATTTTCTTCTTATTTTGTTTTCAGAAAGTTTTGAAAAATCTTTCAAAATTTTTTATTTGTTTTCGTTTTTCTAAAAAAATAATATAATTTTTGAAAAATCTAGAAAATTTTTAAAGTCATAAAAACCAAAAATATACTTTTGTGTTTCTTGTTTGAGTCTAGTGTCAATTTTTAAGTTTGGTGTCAATTGCATGTTTTTAAAATTTGTGCATTTTTTGAAAAACTCATGCATGGTGTCTAAACATGAAAAATTTCTAAGTTTGGTGTCTTGCATGTTTTCCTCTCTTGAAAATTTTTCAAAAATAAGTCTTGATGTTCATCTTGATCTTCAAAGTGTTCTTGGTGTTCATCTTGACATTCATAGTGCTCTTGCATGCAACATTTGTTTTAATCCAAAATTTTCATGTTTTGAGTCATTTTTGTGTTTCTCTCTTTCCTCATTAAATTCAAAAATAAAAATATCTTTTCCTTATTTTACTCATAAATTTTGAAATTTTAGGTTGACTTAGTCAAAAAATTTTAAAATAAGTTGTTTCTTGTTAGTCAAGTCAAAATTTCAATTTTAAAAATCCTATCTTTTCAAAATATTTTTCAAAAATCAAATCTTTTTTAATTTTCTTATTATTTTTTGAAAATTTTAAAAATTGATTTTCAAAATCTTTTTCTTAATTTTATTTCATAATTTTCGAAAACTTTACTAACAATTAATGTGATTGATTCAAAAATTTGAAGTTTGTTACTTTCTTGTTAAGAAAGGTTCAATCTTTAAATTCTTCAAATCTTTTTAATTTTTTTTCAAATCTTTTTCAAAATATCTTTTCAATCATATTTTTTCAATCATATCTTTTTTCAAAATCAATTTCAAAAATCTTTTCTAACTCTCTTTTTCTATTTATTTTATTTATTTACTAACACTTCTCTTCATCTAAAAATTCGAACCCTCTCTTCTTCTTTGTGTTCGAATTTTCTCCTCCTTCTTCTATTCTTTTCTTCTTCTACTCACATAAAGGAATCTCTATACTGTGACATAGAGGATTCCTCTTCTTTTCTGTTCTCTTCTTTTTCATATGAGCAGGAGCAAGGATATGGACATTCTTGTTGAAGCAGATCATGAACCTGAAAGGATCCTGAAGAAGAAGCTAAGAGAAGCTAAAGCACAACAATCCAGAGAAAACCTTACAGAGAATCTCGAAAAAGAAAGAGACATGGCCGAACCCAACAACAATGCAAGGAAGATGCTTGGTGATTATACTACACCTACTTCTAATTTTTATGGAAGAAGCATCTCAATCCCTGCCATTGGAGCAAACAATTTTGAGTTGAAGCCTCAACTAGTTGCTCTAATGCAACAGAACTGCAAGTTTCATAGACTTCCATCAGAAGATCCTTATCTGTTTTTAACTGAGTTCTTGCATATCTATAATACTGTTAAGACTAATGGAGTAGATCTTGAAGTCTACAGGCTCATGCTTTTCCCTTTTGCTGTAAGAGACAGAGCTAGAACATGGTTGGACTCACAACCTAAAGATAGCCTGGACTCTTGGGATAAGCTGGTCACGGCCTTCTTGGCTAAGTTCTTTCCTCCTCAAAAGCTGAGCAAGCTTAGAATAGATGTTCAGACCTTCAGGCAAAAAGATGGTGAATCCCTCTATGAAGCTTGGGAAAGATACAAGCAGTTGATCAAAAAGTGTCCTTCTGATATGCTTTCAGAGTGGACCATTTTGGATATATTCTATGATGGTCTATCTGAGTTCTCTAAGATGTCACTGGACCATTCTGCAGGTGGATCCATTCACCTAAAGAAAACGCCTGCAGAAGCTCAAGAACTCATTGACATGGTTGCAAATAACCAATTCATGTACACCTTTGAGAGGAATCCTGTGAGTAATGGGATGCCTCATAAGAAGGGAGTTCTTGAAATTGATGCTCTGAATGCCATATTGGCTCAGAACAAAATGTTGACTCAGCAAATCAACATGATTTCTCAGAGTCTGAATGGATTGCAAAATGCATCCAACAGTACTAAAGAAGCATCTTCTGAAGAAGCTTATGATCCTAAGAACCCTGTAATGGCAGAGGTGAATTACATGGGTGAACCCTATGGAAACACCTATAATCCCTCATGGAGAAATCATCCAAATTTTTCATGGAATGATCAACAAAAGCCTCAACAAGGCTTTAATAATGGTGGAAGAAACAGGTTTAGCAATAACATGCCTTTTCCATCATCTTCTCAGCAACAGACAGAGAATTCTGAGCAGAGCCCCTCTAGCTTAGCAATTACATAGTCTCTGATCTATCTAAGGCCACTTTAAGTTTCATGAATGAAACAAGGTCTTCCATTAGAAACTTGGAGGCACAAGTGGGTCAGCTGAGTAAGAAAATCACTGAAACTCCTCCTAGTACTCTCCCAAGCAATACAGAAGAGAATCCAAAAAGAGAGTGCAAGGCTATTGATATAATCAAAATGGCCGAATCCAAAGAGGAAGGGGAGGACGTGAATCCCAATGAGGAAGACCTCATGGGACGTCCCCCAGACAGAAAGAAGTTCCCTATTGAGGACCTAAAGGAATCTGAGGCTCATATAGAGACCATAGAGATTCCATTAAACTTCCTTCTGCCATTCATGAGCTCTGAGAACTATTCTTCCTCTGAAGAGGATGAAGATGTAACTGAAGAGCAAGTTGCTTAATATCTAGGAGCCATCATGAAGCTGAATGCCAAGTTGTTTGGTAATGAGACTTGGAAAGATGAACATCCCTTGCTCATTAGTGAACTAAATACATGGGTTCAGCAAACTTTACCTAAAAAAAACAAGATCCTGGTAAATTTTTAATACCCTGTACCATAGGCACCATGACCTTTGAGAAGGCTCTGTGTAACCTGGGGTCAAGTATAAATCTTATGCCACTCTCTGTAATGGAGAAACTGGGGATCTTTGAAGTGCAAGCTGCAAAAATCTCATTAGAGATGGCAGACAAGTCAATAAAACAAGCTTATGGATTGGTAGAAGACATGCTAGTGAAGGTTAAAGGCCTTTACATCCTTGCTGATTTCATAATCCTAGACACTGGAAAGGATGAGGATGAATACATCATCCTTGGAAGACCCTTCCTAGCCACAGCAGGAGCTGTGATTGATGTTGACAGAGGAGAGCTAGTCCTTCAATTGAATGGGGACTACCTTGTGTTTAAAGCTCAAGGATCTTCCTCTGTAACCATGGAAAGGAAGCATGAAAAGCTTTTCTCAATACAGAGTCAAACAAAGCCCCCACAATCAAACTCTAAGTTTGGTGTTAGGAGGTCACAACCAAACTCTAAGTTTGGTATTGAAAAGCCCCCACATTCAAACTCTAAGTTTGGTGTTGGGAGGCCCTCATCATGCTCTGAACATCTGTGAAGCTCCATGAGAGCTCACTGTCAAGCTATTGACATTAAAGAAGCGCTTATTGGGAGGCAACCCAATTTTTATTTATCTATATTTCTATTGTTCTTTTATGTTTTATTAGGTTTATGATCATGTGGAGTCACAAAACAATTGCAAAAATTAAAAATAGAATCAAAAACAGCAGAAGAAAAAGCACACCCTGGAGGAAGAGCTGTCTGGCTTTTAAACGCCAGAAACAAGCATCTGTCTGGCGTTTAACGCCAGAAACAAGCACCAAGCTGGCGTTTAACACCAGAAACAAGCATCAGGCTGGCGTTAAACGCCAGAAACAGGCTACATTTGGGCGTTTAACGCCAGAAACAAGCTGCAGTCTGGCGTTAAACGCCATGATTGCATATAGAGGGCGTTTTACACGCCTAAAAGGTGCAGGAATGAGAAATCCTTGATACCTCAGGATCTGTGGACCCCACAGGATCCCCACCTACCCCACTTCTCTCTTCTTCACACAATCCAATAACACTATACCCTTCACCAATCACCTCAATCTCTCTTCCCCATTAACCCTTCACCAATCACATCCATCCACTCTTCCCCATAAATCCCACCTGCCTTCAAATTCAAAATCTCTTTCCCACCCAAACCCACCCTAAATGACCGAACCCACACCCATCTCCCTCCACTATATAAACCCCTCCATCCTTCTTTATTTTCAAACAACACTACTCTCTCTTCTCTCCCTTGGCCGAAACCAACACTTCTCTCCCTCTCCTCCATATCTTCTTCTTCTTCTTCTTCTATTCTTTCTTTTTTTGCTTGAAGGCGAGCAACATTCTAAGTTTGGTGTGGTAATAGCATAGCTTTTTTATTTTTCCATAACCATTGATGGCACCTAAGGCCAGAGAAACCTCAAGAAAGAGGAAAGGGAAGGCAATTACTTCCACCTCTAAGTCATGGGAGATGGAAAGATTCATCTCAAAAGCCCATCAAGACCACTTCTATGAAGTTGTGGCCAAAAAAAAGGTGATCCCTGATGTCCCTTTTAAGCTCAAAAAGGGCAAATATCCGGAGATCCGACAAGAGATTAGAAGAAGAGGATGGGAAGTTCTCTCTAATCCCATTCAACAAGTCGGAATCTTAACGGTTCAAGAGTTCTGTGCAAATGCATGGATTACTAGGAACCATGATCAAAGCATGAACCCAAACCCAAAGAATTGGATTATAATGGTTCGAGAAAAATGCTTAGATTTTAGTCCGGAGAACATAAGGTTGGCGTTCAACTTGCCTATGATGCAAGAAGACGCACGCCCCTACACTAGAAGGGTCAACTTTAATCAAAATTTGGACGAAGTCCTCATGGACATATGTGTGGAAGGAGCTCAATAGAAAAGAGACTTAAAAGGCAAGCTGGTTCAATTGAGAAGACTGGACTTTAAGCCTGTGGCTAGAGGATGGTTGGAGTTCATCCAACGCTCCATCATTCCACTAACAACCGATCCGAAGTAAGTGTGGATCGAGCCATCATGATCCATTACATCATGATTGGAGAGGAAGTAGAAGTTCATGAAGTCATCTCTCTAGAACTCTACAAAGTAGCCGAAAAGCCCTCCACCTTGGCAAGGCTAGCTTTTCCTCATCTCATTTGCCATCTATGTAACTTAGCTGGAGTTGTCATAGAAGGAGACACCCTTATTGAAGAGGACAAGCCCATCACTAAGAAGAGAATGGAGCAAACAAGAGAGCCCATTCATGGATCTCAAGAGATGCATGAGGAAGCTCATCATCAATAAATTCCTGAGATGTCTCAAGGGATGCATTTTCCTCCAAACAACTATTGGGAATAACTCAACACTTCTCTAGAAGGATTGAGTCATAACATGAATCAATTAAGGATGGAACACCAAGAGCACTCCATCATTCTCAATGAGATTAGAGAAGATTAAAGATCTATGAGGGAGGAGCAACAAAGGCAAGGAAGAGACATAGAGGAGCTCAAGAACACCATTGGTCCTTCAAGAAGAAGGCGCCACTATCACTAAGGTGGACTCATTCCTTAACTTCCTTGTTCTTATCTCTCTGTTTTTTTTTTTCAGTTTTATCCTATATGTTTGTCTATTTTTTGAGTCTTTACTACATGATCATTAGTATTTAGTAACTATGTCTTAAGGCTATGAATAATTCCATGAATCCTTCTCCTTTCTTAAATGAAAAATATTTTTAATACAAAAGAACAAGAAGTACAAGAGTTTTGAATTCATCCTTGAAATTAGTTTAATTATATTGATGTGGTGACAATACTTTTTGTTTTTTGAATGAATGCTTGAACAGTGCATATTTTTTATCTTGTTGTTTATGAATGTTAAAATTGTTGGCTCTTGAAAGAATGATGAACAAAGAGAAATGTTATTGATAATCTGAAAAATCATGAAATTGATTCTTGAGGTAAGAAAAAGCAGTGAAAAAGAAGAAGCTTGCGAAAAAAAGCAAGCAGAAAAAGCCAATAGCCCGTAAAATCAAAAGGTAAGGGTAAAAAGGATCCAAGACTTTGAGCATCAATGGATAGGAGGGCCCAAGGAAATAAAATCCAGGCCTAAGCGGCTAAATCAAGCTGTCCCTAACCATGTGCTTGTGTCATAAACGTCCAGGTGAAAAGCTTGAGACTGAGTGGTTAAAGTCGTGATCCAAAGCAAAAAGATTGTGCATAAGAGCTCTGGACATCTCTAACTGGGGACTTTAGCAAAGATGAGTCACAATCTGAAAAGGTTCACCCAGTCATGTGTCTGTGGCATTTATGTATCCGGTGGTAAAATTGGAAAACAAAGTGCTTAGGGCCACGACCAAGACTCATAAAAGTAGTTGTGTTCAAGAATCAACATACTTAACTAGGAGAATCAATAACACTATCTGAACTCTGAGTTCCTATGGATGCCAATCGTTCTAAACTTCTAAGGATAAAGTGAGATGCCAAAACTATTCAGAAGCAAAAAGCTACAAGTTCCGCTCATCAAATTAGAACTAATATTCATTGATATTTTGGGATATATAGTATATTCTCTTCTTTTTATCCTATTTGATTTTCAGTTGCTTGGGGACAAGCAACAATTTAAGTTTGGTGTTGTGATGAGCGGATAATTTATACGCTTTTTGGCATTGTTTTTAAGTAGTTTTTAGTAGGATCTAGCTATTTTTAGGGATGTTTTTATTAGTTTTTATGTAAAATTCACATTTCTGGACTTTACTATGAGTTTGTGTGTTTTTCTGTGATTTCAGGTATTTTCTGGCTGAAATTGAGGGACCTGAGCAAAAATCTGATAGGAGGCTGACAAAGGACTGCTAATGCTGTTGAATTCTGACCTCCCTGCACTCAAAATAGAATTTATGGAGCTACAAAACTTCAAATGGCGTGCTCTCAATTGCTTTGAAAAGTAGACATCTAGAGCTTTCCAGTAAATATATAATAGGTCATGATTTATTTGAGTTTAAACAACGCAAACTGGTGTTCAACGCCAGTTCCATGCTGCATTCTGGAGTAAAACGCCAGAAACACGTCACAAACCAGAGTTCAACGCCAAAAACACGTTACAACTTGGAGTTTAACTCCAAGAGAAGTCTCTGCATGTGTAAAGCTCAAGCTCAGCCCAAGCACGCACCAAGTTGGCCCCGGAAGTGGATTTCTGCACTTAGACTTATTTCTGTAAACCCTAGTAACTAGTCTAGTATAAATAGAACTTTTTACTATTGTATTAGACATCTTTGGATTATCTTTTGATCCTTTGATCACGTTTTAGAGGCTAGCCTCTCGGCCATGCCTGGACCTTGTTCTTATGTATTTTCAACGGTGGAGTTTCTACACACCATAGATTAAGGGTGTGGAGCTCTGCTGTACCTCGAGTATTAATGCAATTACTATTGTTTTTCTATTCAATTCACACTTATTCTTATTCTAAGATATCCATCCGCACCCAAGAACCTGATGAATGTGATGATTATGTGACGCTCATCACCATTCTCACTTATGAACGTGTACCTAACAACCACTTTCGTTCTATATGCAAATAAGCTTGAATGAATATCTCTTGGATTCCTTAATCAGAATCTTCGTGGTATAAGCTAGAATCCATTGGCAGCATTCTTGAGAATCCGGAAAGTCTAAACCTTGTCTGTGGTATTCCAAGTAGGATTCAGGGATTGAATGATTGTGACGAGCTTCAAACTCGCGACTGTAGGACGTGGTGACAGACGCAAAAGGATAGTAAATCCTATTCCTGCATGATCGAGAACCGACAGATGATTAGCCGTGCGGTGACAGCGCGCCTGGACCATTTTCACTGAGAGGACGGACAGTAGCCATTGACAACGGTGATCCCCTAACATACATCTTGCCATGGAAATGAGTAAGAATCATTGGAAGAAAGCAGTAAGAAAGCAGAGATTCAGAAGGAACACAGTATCTTCATGCGCTTATCTGAAATTCCCACCAATGAATTACATAAGTATCTTTATCTTTATTTTATGTTTTATTTATCTTTATATTCGAAAATCATTATAACCATTAGAATCCGCTTGACTGAGATTTACAAGATGACCATAGCTTGCTTCATACCAACAATCTCCGTGGGATCGACCCTTACTCGCGTAAGGTTTATTACTTGGACGACCCAGTGCACTTGCTGGTTAATTGTGCGAAGTTGTGAAGAATGTGTGTGAACCATAGTATTGTGCACCAAGTCTTTGGAGCCATTGCTAGGAGTTGTTCGAGTTGTGAAAAGTATGAGTCACAATTTTGCCTATCACCTATCATACATCCACAAACGATGACTTGAAATCATCTTGCAACAAACACCCTAGAATTCATCCAACAACACAATTTATTAAAATTTTTAGAAAATTCGGCAGGCTGTCTCCTATATAATTAGAATCTCCAACCAAATTCAATTATCATTTTTTCATAAACCAAACATGTTTTAAACAATAAAAATAAATTTTTAATAGAACTTTTCCTTAATCTAGAGACACCCACCAAATAAAGTTAACAGTTTTCACAGAGAAACAACTGCAGGCATAAATTAGAATAAACACAAATTCAATAACATATCACATTCTAACCATTCTAGTGCGCAACCCCTCATAACTCCACAATTTTCCAGCAAACAAGGGTTTCAAAAAGGTGCCTCTACACGACATTCTCCCACTTCTGTCCTAAAACGCTATCCTAGAAAAAGTAAGTCTGGCATAAAACTTAAACAATTGATTATATTTAGGGATAGAAAACCTACCTCGAATACAGATGTACAGAATACGGAAGAAGCTAACTCCAACTGATCTCAAAGAAATAGCATCGTCCTAATAAAAAAGAAACCTTATTAAATTCACAAGGTGAAAATAATGACAGTTTTGTTGTTGGAAATTATTAACAGTTCAACTTATTAATAATTTTTATTTAAAAATAATTGGCACACAATAGATAAAATAAACTTTTATACAAAAATAAAATTTATATTAAATATGGCAAATTATGAGTTTATAAACTTGTCAAAATTATTTACAATTCACTAATACATAAGATCCAAGAGAAGTTACTGTACTCATAGTGTAATACCCTACCACACAAAGCTTTACGCTTAAGTCGTAAAACAGAGGTGGTGTGGTATTATGACCTCTAAAATAAAATGAGTATATATATAATAGCAGAAGAATTATAATATGCTAGGAGCCTTGAAGAATAGAGGAAATAAAATCGCAAAATAAATGCACAGCACTCAAGGAACGAGTTAACTTGCGTGCTAAGAAAACTATAACTACTAAACATAAGATAACAGAAGTAAGAATAGAGTGCCAAAGATACAAAATAACAAGCTGCTAACTCAGCCTGCGAAGTCAAGACTAGCCGGAGAATATTTACACATATATACATACATATCCAAAACCCAAAAGTACATATACACAATCCTGCCTCTCCATAAACCTCTAAGAGGATCAAAAAGAACAAGTTATGCGGAGAGAAAGCCAAGTACATTTATATATATACATCATAGCATAACAAAATAATCCAGTAACCACTCTGCTTTGAGAGTCCAGACGCCTAACGAGATGCCTCTCGACCTGCATCTGAAAAATAACAACATAGTATGAAATGAGAACCGGAGGTTCTCAGTATGGTAAAAGTGTCACACACAGAATATATAAGGTCCTGGGAATGCCAGAGGCAATCTTAGAATGCCGACACTCAGATTATAGAGCTTAAACTATTAAACGAAAGCCATAAAAGGTGGTTTTCTAAGAGTACCTAAACCTAACTTAGCTTAATCTTACATCTAAGTCTCATACTGTCATTCCTCCATACCTCCAACTCCATCATGCATTTCACATACATTAAACAGATACAGGCAAGCACAAGAAGGTTACAAATACTGCAGGTAACAAATATATATTTAACATGGCAAGTACATTTAGGCACACTCAATTAAAGCACAAGAAAGTAATTCAAGTAATATGCATATGATGCATGTCTGTCCTATGGCTGATGAGGCTCATCTGTCGGTTATCCAGCCAACACGACAACTCTAAAAATACTTAGACTGTCCCCCAACGTGCATCCCCAAGAGTCTATGCATAGCTTTTTCTTAAATAATCAATATTGCTCAATGGGGGTTACATTCTCGGGAATTTATATAGTTCCCGGTCACACTTACATCGTAGGGTCAACAGAGTATCAAGTTTTCTACCTGGTACACGTGGTGGCAAGCCACGGCACTTTATCCAGGGAATCTCATATCTCAGATTATTCAAATTCATAAGCCATATAAATGATTCAATTATAATTCATCAACATCCACATCATTCTCAATCGTATCTCATTCATCATCATACATCAATCATATTCAATCCTTATCCTTCGTTATCACACCTCCCATTCCGTCCATCAATAGTTCCAATTCAAAACATAATTCATTCTTTTCTAACTAAATCAAACTTAAAACATGCTCATTTTCTTAATAACTCAAAATCAAACCATATAACCTTTGAATCTAAATCTTTTTAAATAATCATATAAATAAAATCTCTAATTTTTTATAAAATTTCGGCAGCATCTCCTCTAAAAGTCGGACTTTTCCACCCTTTTCCGGTCCAAACCTGCATTCTTTTCAATTCAACATACCCTTTCTCATCATCATAACAATCACCACAATAAATCTACCTCAGATCAACAATTAAACTCATACAGTATTCTAATCTAACAACCAAAATTCAACTAAGAATCATAGTTCACAAATCCTAGACTTTTAACACAAAATACCTCATTATCACAATAACCTCCACAATAGTTATACCTCAAATCAATAATTAACCAAATCACCAGTTAATCAACAAGCACCAAACCAACCATGTTCATCAACAGGATACTAAGTATTAAATATACACATGCAATCCAACTTATCCTATGGTCATCTAGCCTAAGTTTTCATAGAACATTATATATTAAATGTAAGAAACCTAAACCATACCTCAGCCGACTCCCAAGTATTATTCCAAGATAATTTTCCGAAAAAGAACACAGCCCTCAAAACCTCAACTAATCAGCTTCCTCCAAGTTCCAGTATTCACAATTTCAAGCTCCAATTATTTATTCACAACCTAATACATATTTATAACACACATATATCCAATTTAATACTCAAAGCTCAAATCCAATGAAATTAAAATAGAATTATCATATCCTCACCTTACCCAATCTTCACATAAGCAAGAGTGAATGTTTTTCTCAAGCTAATTGGATCCTAAAACATCAGAAATCAAAGAAATTCAACATTCCCACTCAAAATTCGAAAATTGGGAGAAAGAAGAGACTGAGGTGAAATAGCAAGTTACCTATGAAATTGTTTTGGTAGAAACGTCGACGCGGTGAATGCATGGTTATAAACGGTGCGGTGATCGGAGCTCGAACGGAGAAGTTACGGCGTTCGGAATTTCACCAAAAGGGTTTCGATGAAGTTCTCTTATTTCCTTCCCTGGAAGGCTTCAATTCGTTTCTGCCAAAATGAAGAAGGGAAAGGCTCAGGTTCATTTTAATAGGTTGGTTCGGTTGGAACGATGGTTCAGTTTGGGCCCGGTTCAACCCGTTTGGCCCGTTCGATCCAATCTTGGACCATTTTTTCAAAATTGGTGTCAAAATTCTCGTTTCAATCAGCTCTATCCTAATTTAATATAATTTTCACATTTCTAATCATTCTTATTAAAAACTAATTTATTGACTAATTATCTACTAATATAACCGGGGTTTACACATAGTAGCAATCAACTAAGAAATAACTCAATTCACATTTATTAGCAATCCACTAATAATATAAAAGATTCAAAGCAAAGCAAAGTAAATATCCTATACATCTATTATCTATTACTAATTTTACAACAAAAAAGTGTCACATGTCACTTTTTCATTGCAATTTAAATTAAATTTTTCTCTCCAAAATTTAAAAGTTCTTCCCTCTTCCCTCTTCCCTCTTCCCTCTCTCTTTCTCTATCTATCTCTTTCCTTTATTTACTTCTATATATAATTAATAATTTATATTTTATATTAGTAATTTAATAAATCAAAATATGTCACCAGATATTTTTTATTACAATTAAATAAAATTTTTTCTTTTAAAATTAACAAACTTTTTTCTCTCATTCTTCTTCTTTATCTTTCTCTCATTTTCTATTTTTCTCCACCTTTATGTTCTACAAAAAATAAAATTAATAAAATAATATAATTCAAATAAAAAATATTATTATTATATACATATTTTTTGTTTTTTTATTTAGTTTTAAATTTTTACTCCTTATCTTTCTAATCTATATTTTTACTTCTCTTCCTTCATATATTTATTATATATAATTTAGAGATAATACTAATATTGTAATTAAAATTTAGAATCAAGATTAAGTTATTTAAAAAAATAAATTTCGAGTTAATCTTATAACTATCAATATATAAATTTTTTTATGCTAATATCTAATTATATTTTTATATATATAGAGAGAAAAATATTATTTTTAAATAGCAAGTATAAAAATTAATTATTTTTATTTGTGCAACAGACTTAACACCTAATCAGATTTAAAAATATACATGTTAAATTCTTTCAAATTTTAGATAAGGAATGTTAAAATTAATTATTACTAAATAGCAAGTATAAACTCTTTCACATAAAAATAATAATTAAAAATCCTATTATTTGACTTTTTTTTTGTCTTTGGAGATCTTGGTTTTCTTAGCAGACGGACACTTTTGTTTCCTATAATATTTTTGTAAAAGTAGTTTAATTCTGTAAATATTTGTGCCATAATCTATAATATCAAAATAAAATTCACATAATTTTAAAAGATTTATATTCCTATAATGTTATTACGAGTAAAAATACTAGTAATAATCTAAATTACAGTCATATGAGTCATTGCAATCATCCTCCAACTAAAAAGAAACTCTCATCGCTGCTGTGGAGATTGAGGGATAGACTAGCTTGATGGTGGCTTGAGCCTATGCCTCTCTAGAAGCTTGGAAAGGTAAGGAGAAAAGAAGCTGGGACACGTGATCCAAACCTACTAGCAGCCATGACCATCAAGTAAGAAATAGAGCTTGTTATCAATTTATTTTCTCGTTTTAGTAAAAGTATTCAAGATCTCTATATTTAGAGAAAAGGTTAAATATGTCTTTAAATTTTTTATCCGTAAACATTTAAGTTTTTGAGTATTTGAAAATAATTTAAATTCTTAACATTTTTAAAATTTAAACATATTGATCCTTCATGTTCATTTGGGTCTATCAGATTCAACGGAAAAATTAAACATGACTCTCATTGTACTGACTTGGTTGATACGGATGTATATGTGAGAAAGTTTTTAAAATTGAACAAATTAAACTCAGGGATCAATATGTCCAAATTTTGAAGAACTCAGAGACTTAAATGTATTTTTAAATCCTCAAAAACTTAAATGTTTGTAGACCAAAAAATTAGGAATCAATTTATTCTTTTCTCCTATATTTAATTAGTTGCCTCCTGTTCAACTTTTCTATTAAGTATTGTAACTCCTCTCTAAGATCCACAATGTTGGTGTTGGTGGTCGAAGTTGGATCGATAATAAAAGGTTACACCATGGAAGAGTCCATTATCTACTTATATCATACACTCTACCTCTTTGTTTTTCACTCATTATTTCAATCGATATGATTTTTTTAGAGATTATTAGTGGATTAGCTAGCCCAACTTCTATAGCAGTCAATTGCTCTTGCTGGGCCTGAGATATGCACTTTTGATATATCTCCTGATCCATTACCTTGACCCACAACAAAACAACAATCTCGAAACCTAGTATAGCTGGCAGAGACAATTTCTCTAAGATAACCACCCCACTAAGGTTATCACTGTCTCGATAAACCCAGACAACGGCCAGGATAAACTTCATCTAAACCACAACAGAGATACGGATAACAAACCTAATCCAGGTAACAAACCTTTCGAACAACTCACTATAAGTGCCAACGGGTCACTAATCTACAGGTATGCAGTTCACTCTGATTCCCACTCTAAACTCTCTCATACTCATACTTACTTGAGCGTTGGAGTCCCTTTGTAGGTACCCAACACCACCTCCCCATAAGAAGACAACGTTCCACACTCTCTGCCCGGAGGAAAGCCAGTTCAAGCATTAGCAGAACGAGCTATACCTCGGAGTTCACTTCCACACAGGAACATTTGGCACCCACCGTGGGGCCGATGATTTTAATATAACTCCACCTTTTCTGTATTTTGTATATCTCTTCATTTCCTTTTGCAAGATACAACAGATGGCAGACGAGCACAATCACACTCCCTCCATCAATCAAATAGAGATTTTGGCGATCAATGAAGCCCTCAGGGCCGAGAATCAGAGAATGGCCGAGCTCCTACGACAAATGGGGCATGATCGAAGCAAGGGAGAATACAAAAGTACCGAAAACAAGGACAATGATGACGAGCATACCTCGGAAGCCAAACAAGCCATTCCCAAAACCACCAACACAACTACCAGAAAGAGAACCAATCTATTTGCCAAAGAAGTTATGAGTTTTGAAATGCCCCAAAACTTCACCCTGCCCTCGACCTTAAAACCTTACAATGGGATAGGAGATCCGAACGTCCACGTCACAAAGTTCTAGGCCATGATGTTCATGAATAAGGATTCTGATAAGATTTTATGCTGCACTTTCCCAACCTTCCTAGACGGAGCCGCCCTGATTTGGTTTTCCAACCTCCCTGAAGGCACCATCTCCAACTTCGACGAACTAGTATACCAGTTCGTCAACCACTTCGCCGCATCCTAAATATACGTCCATAACTCTGATTACGTAAGCACCATTAAGCAGGGACCAAACGAGAGCCTACAAGACTACATGACCAGGTTTCCCGAAGCGACCAACAAAATACCCAACTTAAATTCTGAGGTCCACCTCCACGCCTTCAAAAGCAGACTCCGACCAGGGAAATTCCAAGAATCTATAGTTATTTCAAAACCAAAAACCCTAGCCGAGTTCCGCAAAAAAGCAACTACCCAGATCGAGGTGGAAGAGTTTTGAGCATTACGTAGAGCAGATAAACCTATCCCAAACAGAGATGAAGAAAGGTGAAACAGACAATCGAACAGCAGATCGGATACAAGAGCGTTTCAGCTAACACCCAAGTTCGACAACTACACCCCATTCAACACAAAAAAGGAGGACATCATAAAAGATATATTGCACTCAAAACTTATCAAACCCCTAACAGGGCCGGTACATATCAAGACCAGCGACATGTGGACAGATCGAAGTATTGTGCTTTCCACCAGAAGTAAGGCCACACCACGGACAACTGCGTCATAGCCAAAGATGTCCTCGAAAAGCTCACCCGCCAAGGGTTGCTGGACAAATACATTGAGAGCCGACGAAGAAAGCAAAGCACAGATGACCCAGGCCAACAACCCAAACCAACCACTAATTCCCGAGACAAAGGGAAAAAGGTAGATAATGATATCAATCCACCACGCAGAATAATAAACTGCATTTCTGGTGGTTTTGCAGGTGGCGGATGCACAAACTCGACATGAAAAAGGTCTTACCGAGCTATGATGACAATGATAGAATCCACCACGTCTCAACCAGTCAAGAAAGACAGGCCAGAGATCTCATTCATCCCCAAAGACTATAAAGCAAATGACCGAAACTTGGATGACCCGATTGTCATCACAGCACAAGTTGGAGAACCATTAGTAAAAAAAATCCTGATGGACCCAGGAAGCAGCGCCGATGTACTCTTCTATTCAACTTTCCAAAAGATGAAACTCAGCGACAAGAACCTCCAACCATCCTCCAGAGAACTGGTAGGTTTCTCAGGTGAGCGTGTCTCCATTCGAGGTTATATTTGGTTACAAACCACTTTCGGGGAATACCCCAACAATAAAACAATAGATATATAATATCTTGTGGTAGATTGCAGAAGTCCATATAACATCATTTTAGGCAGACCATCCTTAAACGCATTCAATGCTATTGTTTCTACTGTATATTTGTGTGTCAAGTTTCTTTCACAGGACAACAAAGTCGTTACTATCCACGGAGATCAGAAAGAAGCTAGACAGTGCTATAACGCCAGTCTGAAAAATGAGCAGCCAAAACAAACAGAACAGCAATACATCCAAGCAGTATATAACTTAGATCAACTGCCTGCCCTAGCCGACCTGGACCCCAGAACCAACCATAACGAGTGGCCAATGCCAACAGACGATCTAACCAAGATCCAACTCAACAAGAACGACGAATCCAAATGCACATACCTTGGCAACGCACTTAAAGAAGAAGAGCGGGTCCAACTGACCGAACTATTGAGACACAATGCCGATCTATTTACGTGGACCCCAGCAGACATGCCAGGAATAGACTCTAACATCATTTGCCATAAGTTGGACATCAATCCAACAGTCTGACCTATAGCCCAAAAGAAACGACACCTCAGCAACGATAAGAGAGCAGCCTCCTTAGAAGAGACTCAAAGGCTACTCAACGCTGGCTTCATCAAAGAACTCAGATACTCCTCTTGGTTAGCCAACGTGGTAATGGTAAGAAAGAACAACGGTAAGTGGAGTATGTGTGTGGACTATACAGACCTCAACAAGACCTTTCCAAAGGACGCATACACTCTCTCATGCATTGGTAAGCTTGTTGATAATTCTTCTGGTTTTCAATGTCTAAGTTTTATGGATGCCTATTCTGGCTATAATCAAATCCTCATGCATAAAGCCGATCAAGATAAAACTACCTTTATTACTGATAATGGAAACTTTTGTTACAATGTTATGCCATTTGGACTAAAAAATGCAGGTGCCACCTACCAACGACTAATGGACAAAATCTTCACAAGTCAAATCGGACGAAACAATTTAAGTTTGGTGTTGTGATGAGCGGATAATTTGTACGCTTTTTGGCATTGTTTTTAGTATGTTTTTAGTATGATCTAGTTAGTTTTTAGTATATTTTTATTAGTTTTTAGTTAAAATTCACTTTTCTGGACTTTACTATGAGTTTGTGTGTTTTTCTGTGATTTCAGGTATTTTCTGGCTGAAATTGAGGGACCTGAGCAAAAATCTGATTCAGAGACTAAAAAGGACTGCAGATGCTGTTGGATTCTTACCTCCCTGCACTCGAAGTGGATTTTCTGGAGCTACAGAAGCCCAATTTGCGCGCTCTCAACGGCGTTGGAAAGTAGACATCCTGGGCTTTCCAGCAATATATGATAGTCCATACTTCGCCCAAGATTTGATGGCCCAAACCGACGTTCAAAGTCACCCTCAGAACTCCCAGCGTTAAACGCTGGAACTGGCACCAAAACGGGAGTTAAACGCCCAAACTGGCATAAAAG
>NC_029773.3:81127863-81128734 GCF_000817695.3 Arachis duranensis | reverse complement strand
CCTTTTCTGTTGAGAAAGGTTTAATGTTTGAATCATATCTTTTCTTGTTAGTCAAGTTTTTAATTTTCAAATCAAATCTTTTTAAAATGTTTTTCAAATCATATCTTCTCAATCACATCTTTTTAAAACTGATCATAACTTCTTAACCACATTTTTTTTAAAGTAGTTTTCAATCAAATCTTTTTGATTTCTAATTTCAAAATCTTTTTCAAAAATCACTTGATCTCTTTCCCACTTTCATTTTCGAAAATCAAGTAGTGTTTTTCAAAAAATGTTTTCAAAATCTTTTACTTAATTTTCGAAAATTACTTCCCTCCTTCTCACATCCTTCTATTTATGGACTAACACTATCCCTTAATGCAAAATTCGAACTCCATTTTCTCTGTTAAGTTCGAATTTTCCACTTCTATCTTCTACTCTTCTTTTCCTCTGACACCTAAAGGAATCTCTATACTTTCCTCTGACACTTCAAGGAATCTCTATACTGTGACATAGAGGATTCCACATTTTCTTGTTCCCTTCTCTTTCTTATGAGCAGGAGCAAAGACAAAAACATTCTTGTTGAGGCTGATCCTGAACCTGAAACGACCTTGAAGAGAAAGCTAAGAGAAGCCAAAGCACAACTCTCTTTAGAGGACCTGACCGAATTCCTCAAAGAAGAAGAACCTATGGCAGCCGAAAACAATAACAATGCCAACAATGCAAGGAAGGTGATGGGTGACTTCACTGCACCTACTCCCGATTTCTATGGGAGAAGCATCTCTATCCCTGCCATTGGAGCAAACAACTTTGAGCTTAAGCCTCAATTAGTTTCTCTAATGCAACAGAATTGCAAGTTCCATGGACTTCCATTGGAAGATCCTCATCAGTT
>NC_029773.3:81112081-81114368 GCF_000817695.3 Arachis duranensis | reverse complement strand
GCTGGTGTTAAACGCCAGAAATGGGCACCAGCCCGGCGTTTAACGCCAGAATTGGCACAAAACGAAATTTTGCTTGCCATTTGGTGCAGGGATGACTTTTCCTTGACACCTCAGGATCTGTGGACCCCACAGGATCCCCACCTACCCTACCTCTCTCTCTCTTCTTCACCCATTCACCAATCACCTCAACACCTCTTCCCCAAAAACCCTTCACCTATCAAATCCCATCTTTCACTTCACCACTCACATCCATCCTTCATAAAACCCCACCTACCCCACCCTTCAAATTCAAACCACTTTCCCACCCAAACCCACCCATCCATGACCGAACCCACCCTTCCCCTTTCCTATATAAACCCTCCTTCACTCCTTCATTTTCACACAACATACACACCACTTCTCCCCTTCTTGGCCGAAAACAAAAGCCACTCCTCTCTTCTTCATTTCTTCTTCTTCTACTCTCTCCTTTCTTATTTTGCTCGAGGACGAGCAAACCTTTTAAGTTTGGTGTGGTAAAAGCATTGCTTTTTGTTTTTCCATAACCATTTATGGCATCCAAAGCCGGAGAAACCTCTAGAAAGAGGAAAGGGAAGGCAAAAGCTTCCACCTCCGAGTCATGGGAGATGGAGAGATTCATCTCAAGGGTGCATCAAGACCACTTCTATGAAGTTATGGCCTTGAAGAAGGTGATCCCCGAGGTCCCTTTTTCACTCAAAAAGAATGAATATCCGGATATCCGACATGAGATCCGAAGAAGAGGTTGGGAAGTTCTTACCAACCCCATTCAACAAGTCGGAATCTTGATGGTTCAAGAGTTCTATGCCAATGCATGGATCACCAAGAACCATGATCAAAGTGTGAACCCGGATCCAAAGAATTGGCTTACAATGGTTCGGGAGAAATACTTAGATTTTAGTTTATCTTCACTCCTTCATTTTCACACAACCTAAACACCACTTCTACCCCCTTTGGCCGAACACAAAGCCAATCCCTTTTTCCTCATTTCTACTTCTTCTACTCTCTTCTTTCTTCTTTTGCTCGAGGACGAGCAAACATTTTAAGTTTGGTGTGGTAAAAGTGTCTGGAAGAGAGATTCAAGAGGGAAGCCGGTTCAATTGAGAAGGCATGACCTCAAACCCGTGGCTAGAGGATGGTTAGAGTTTATCCAACGCTCCATCATCCCCACTAGCAACCGGTCCGAAGTTACCATAGACCGGGCTATCATGATTCATGGCATCATGATTGGAGAAGGAATAGAAGTTCATAAGGTTATAGCTCAAGAGCTTTATAAGGTGGCGGACAAGTCTTCTACCTTGGCAAGGTTAGCCTTCCCTCATCTCATTTGTCACCTCTGTTATTCAGTTGGAGTTGACATAGAGGGAGACATCCCTATTGATGAGGACAAGCCCATCACTAAGAAGAGGATGGAGCACACAAGAGACCCCACTCATCATGAGATCCCTGAGATTCCTCAAGGGATGCACTTTCCTCCACAAAACTATTGGGAGCAACTGAACACCTCCCTAGGAGAATTGAGTTCCAACATGGGACAACTAAGGATGGAGCACCAAGAACACTCCATCATCCTCCATGAAATTAGAGAAGATCAAAGAATCATGAGAGAGGAGCAACAAAGACAAGGAAGAGACATTGAGGAGCTCAAGCACTCCATAGGATCTTCAAGAGGAAGAAAGAGCCGCCATCACTAAGGTGGACCCATTCCTTGATTTCCTTGTTCTTTATTCTTCTGTTTTTCGAATTCTAGTGCTTATGTTTATCTATGTTTGTGTCTTGTGATCATTAGTGTCTTAGTGTCTATGCCTTAAAGTTATGAATGTCCTATGAATCCATCACATCTCTTAAATAAAAACGTGCTTAATTGAAAAAGATAAGAATTGCATGAATTTTGAATTTTATAACAGTTTAATTATTTTGATGTGGTGGCAATACTTTTGTTTTCTGAATGTATGCTTAAACAGTGCATATGTATCTTGAATTTATGGTTCATGAATGTTGGCTCTTGAAAGAATGATGAAAAAGGAGACATGTTACTGAGGATCTGAAAAATCATAAAAATGATTCTTGAAGCAAGAAAGAGCAATGAAAAAAAAATGAAAAAAAAAAGAGAGAAAACGAAAAAAAAAAAGAAAAAGAGAAATAAAGTTGTGATCCAAGGCAATAAGAGTGTGCTTAAGAACCCTGGACACCTCTAGTTGGGGACTCTAGCAAAGCTGAGTCACAATCTGAAAAGGATCACCCAATTATGTGTCTGTGGCATGTATGTATC
>NC_029773.3:81099307-81111310 GCF_000817695.3 Arachis duranensis | reverse complement strand
AAAGCTGGCGTTTAACTCCAAGAATGGTCTCTACACGAAAATGCTTCTTTGCTCAGCCCAAGCACACACCAAGTGGGCCCGGAAGTGGATTTTTATGTCATTTACTCATTTCTGTAAACCTTAGGTTACTAGTTTTCTATAAGTAGGACCTTTTACTATTGTATTGAGATATCGAGGGGTAGCTATCTTCATTGTTATGCTATCTTAGATCATTGGGAGGCTAGCCTCATGGCCATGCCTAGACCTTGTTCTTATGTATTTTCAACGGTGGAGTTTCTACACACCATAGATTAAGGTGTGGAGCTCTGCTGTACCTCGAGTATTAATGCAATTACTATTGTTCTTCCATTCAATTCCGCTTGTTCTTGTTCTAAGATATCACTTGTTCTTCAACTTGATGAACGATCGAAGTATTGTGCTTTCCACCAGAAGTAAGGCCACACCACGGACAACTGCGTCATAGCCAAAGATGTCCTCGAAAAGCTCACCCGCCAAGGGTTGCTGGACAAATACATTGAGAGCCGACGAAGAAAGCAAAGCACAGATGACCCAGGCCAACAACCCAAACCAACCACTAATTCCCGAGACAAAGGGAAAAAGGTAGATAATGATATCAATCCACCACGCAGAATAATAAACTGCATTTCTGGTGGTTTTGCAGGTGGCGGATGCACAAACTCGACATGAAAAAGGTCTTACCGAGCTATGATGACAATGATAGAATCCACCACGTCTCAACCAGTCAAGAAAGACAGGCCAGAGATCTCATTCATCCCCAAAGACTATAAAGCAAATGACCGAAACTTGGATGACCCGATTGTCATCACAGCACAAGTTGGAGAACCATTAGTAAAAAAAATCCTGATGGACCCAGGAAGCAGCGCCGATGTACTCTTCTATTCAACTTTCCAAAAGATGAAACTCAGCGACAAGAACCTCCAACCATCCTCCAGAGAACTGGTAGGTTTCTCAGGTGAGCGTGTCTCCATTCGAGGTTATATTTGGTTACAAACCACTTTCGGGGAATACCCCAACAATAAAACAATAGATATATAATATCTTGTGGTAGATTGCAGAAGTCCATATAACATCATTTTAGGCAGACCATCCTTAAACGCATTCAATGCTATTGTTTCTACTGTATATTTGTGTGTCAAGTTTCTTTCACAGGACAACAAAGTCGTTACTATCCACGGAGATCAGAAAGAAGCTAGACAGTGCTATAACGCCAGTCTGAAAAATGAGCAGCCAAAACAAACAGAACAGCAATACATCCAAGCAGTATATAACTTAGATCAACTGCCTGCCCTAGCCGACCTGGACCCCAGAACCAACCATAACGAGTGGCCAATGCCAACAGACGATCTAACCAAGATCCAACTCAACAAGAACGACGAATCCAAATGCACATACCTTGGCAACGCACTTAAAGAAGAAGAGCGGGTCCAACTGACCGAACTATTGAGACACAATGCCGATCTATTTACGTGGACCCCAGCAGACATGCCAGGAATAGACTCTAACATCATTTGCCATAAGTTGGACATCAATCCAACAGTCTGACCTATAGCCCAAAAGAAACGACACCTCAGCAACGATAAGAGAGCAGCCTCCTTAGAAGAGACTCAAAGGCTACTCAACGCTGGCTTCATCAAAGAACTCAGATACTCCTCTTGGTTAGCCAACGTGGTAATGGTAAGAAAGAACAACGGTAAGTGGAGTATGTGTGTGGACTATACAGACCTCAACAAGACCTTTCCAAAGGACGCATACACTCTCTCATGCATTGGTAAGCTTGTTGATAATTCTTCTGGTTTTCAATGTCTAAGTTTTATGGATGCCTATTCTGGCTATAATCAAATCCTCATGCATAAAGCCGATCAAGATAAAACTACCTTTATTACTGATAATGGAAACTTTTGTTACAATGTTATGCCATTTGGACTAAAAAATGCAGGTGCCACCTACCAACGACTAATGGACAAAATCTTCACAAGTCAAATCGGACGAAACATAGAAGTCTATGTCGACGATATGGTGGCAAAATCAACACACACAGCAAAACACGTTCAAGATCTGACAGAGATATTCCAACAACTCCGAAAATACAATATGAAGCTTAATCCCGATAAATGCACTTTCGGAGTACAAAGCGGCAAATTCCTCGGCTTCATGCTCACTTGCTGAGGTATCGAAGCAAATCCAGAGAAGTGTCAGGCAGTCTTAAATATGCGAAACCCAAATACAGTCAAGGAGGTCCAATAACTAACCGACTGACTTGTAGCATTAGCCAGATTTCTGCCTCTGATAGCCCACAGATCACATCATTTTTTTCAAAAATCTAAGGAAACAACAGGAGTTTAACTGGACCGAAGAATGCGAAAAAGCTTTCACCGAGCTCAAGGCCATACTTTCAGCTCCCCCAATCCTTCAAACTCCAGAAGCTGGTAAACCACTCTATCTATACCTATCCATCACTGACCATGCTATCAGCTCTGTACTGGTAACAGAAACAGAAAAATAACAATGAGACTCGCTATCCAAAGCTGGAAAAATTGGCTCTAGCCCTAGTCATAACGGCCAGGCGCCTGTGACACAACTTTCAAAGCCATACCATCATGGTCAGAACGGAGCAACCCTTAAGACAAATACTGGCTAAGCCAGACCTAGCAGGGAGACTAATTAAATGGTCGATCGAGTTGTCAGAATACGACATTCAATACCAATCCAGATGGGCCATCAAGTCACAAGCACTAGCCGACTTCATTGCAGAACTCACTGCAGAAGAGCAAACTCCCGAAGATAGCATATGGATATTATACGTTGACGGAGCCTCAAACAGCAAAGGCTCTGGAGTAGGGATACTCCTTGAAGGCGATCATGGGGCACAATTTGAACAATCACTAAAATTCACTTTCCACGCAAGCAACAAGCAAGCCGAGTACGAAGCTTTAATAGCAGGCCTGTGACTAGCTCAAACCATGGGCATCACTCGAATAAACATCAAATGCGATTCCCTACTGGTAGTACAACAAGTAACATGTAACTTCCTGGTAAAACATCCGCTATTAGAAAAGTATAACACCACAGTCAACACTCTCATTAGCACTTTTCAGAAATTAAATATTTCCCATGTACCTCGTGAGGATAATGATAGAGCGGACATCCTTTCAAAATAAGCAACAACGAGAAGTCAAAAAACACCACCCATATTATCTCAACTAACACTAGATGAACCCAGTGTTATGCTAACAACAATTTTGAGTATCTTGCAGGAAGACGACTGGAGGTCACCTTTCATAACATACTTGAGAACAGGGATCGTCCCAAACAGCGTTCAAAATCATAGGAAATTCAAAAGAAGAGCAAGCTTCTACACAATGCTTGGAACCAAATTATACAAAAAAATGATACACAAGACCCCTCCTAAGATGCCTAAACACGGCAGAAGTCAACCTGGCAATAGATGAAGTCCACGAAGGAGTCTGTGGAACACACATTAGCGGCCGAAGTCTGGCTGCCAAAATTTTCCGAGCAGGCTACTATTGGCCGACGTTACAACAAGACTGCATGCACAAAGTTAAACACTGTGACCACTATCAACGCCATGCACCGATCATTCATAACCCAGCCGAGCAGTTACACACATCCGAGATAAGCTAGCCATTCAACAAGTGGGGGCTAGATATCCTCGGACCCTTTCCACCCGCTCCAGGCCAAGTTAAGTTTTTAATTGTCGCCATAGATTACTTTAAAAAATAGATAGAGGCTATACCACTGGCAAAAATCACTTCCGAAAACATGATTTCTTTCATGTCGAAAAACATACTATGCCGTTTTGGTATTCATCAATTCATTATTACTGACAACGGCAGACAATTTATAGATCACAAGTTCACAAATTTTTTACAAAATTTCAAAATAGTTCAACATTTTTCCTCTATACACCCACAAACTAACGGCCTAGATGAAGCCGCCAAAAAGATCATCTTGTAGGGCATCAAAAAGAAGCTCGACGACTCAAAAGGAGAATGGGCCGAACTTATTCCCGAAGTACTATGGAGCTATAACACAACCGAACAATCAGCAACAAAGGAAACACCATTCAGGCTAGTCTACGGAAGCGAGGCAATGATACCAATTGAGGTATCCCTATAAAACGCTAGAACTACAAACACAAGCGAAAGCGACAATGCCCAAAGTAGAAGAGACGAACTCGACCTCGTAGAGGAAACTCGGGACAAATCCACGCTACAACAAATGGCGGCAAGACGAGCTATAGCTCAGAAATACAACAGGAAGCTCAAACAAAGAACATTCTCAGAAGGAGACCTCGTACTAAGAAAAGTCGAAGACATAAGAAAGCCACAAGGACATGGCAAGCTAAGCGCAAATTGGGAAGGACCATTCAGGGTACATAAAGTCGTCGGCAAGGGCGCATACAAATTACAAAGACTCGACGGAGCTATACTACCAAACACTTGGAATATAGCCTCTCTCAAAATGTACTACAGCTAGTCTATAAGTCGGACATGGTGATGCACTCTTTTTCCTACTACCAGATTTTATCCCTAAGTAGGGTTTTGTTGGAGAGGTTTTAATGAGGCATACCACCCAGTATCCTCTTCAATCATTTATAATGCAAACTAATAAACACAACTGCTCACATCCTGTCTCCCATACTATTCGCATTGCTATATTCAAACAATACTAAACTTCCGACGCACTCAAACTATCGCAAAACAAATCAAACATCAAACAAGCTCATCAACTCCAGATCCAACCTTATCAAACTTCCTCAAACCAAAAGCGTATAACACAAAACATACATAATCGATCGATTGAACTCAGTTCCACAAACACTATACATCAAACTTTGCAAAAAAGTACGAACTTTTGCACTCTACTCAAAATCTCTAAATCATCTGATTCTCAAAAGCAAACAAATATCAAATAAGCCAAGACTTTCATTAACAAAACCAACCACCATATTTGTTTAAACAACAAGACTAGAAGTTTGTAATAAAAAACAATTATAAGTCAAACAAAGTCATAATACTATCTATTACAGAAATCAAACATCAGGGTTCTTCCCCTCACCCTCAACCCCATCCTCATCTTCAATCAATTCGTCCCCCACTACAACTTTGCAAGGATCCATTCTCGAGAGATTAGCAGCAGGAGCAAGAAATTTGGCCTGCTCAACAGCCCTCTCAAATCCGGCCGAAAACATCTCCAAACCATGCTCCTCTTCTTCGGCCTCAGCCTGCTTCTTCTCCGCTCCAAGAACTATTTGCGTTTTTACCCTTCAGTTCCTTCTCAGATTTCTCACAGGCTGTCAATTTTTCTTGGAGAACATTCACCAAATCAAGGGCATCACGAAGCTTACCAGACTTTTCCACATTCTCCTGCATAAGCTTAGTCAGAGAAGCTCTATCAAAGGCATCCCGAGCATGTTTAAGCTCCTGAGTCCGACCTATACACATCAAACGGACTCCAAGAACCTGAACAACACAAACACAATCTCAATCAGGCGAACAATATAGAGGAAGATTAAAGTTACACAACACTTAAACAAATACCTGCAAAAATTGAGCCACCCCAACATCACCAATGTCATGAACAATCTTCACATCAGAAGGGTTCTGGGAACGCTCATCAGCAACAGCAGAATAATCAAAACGTTCCCCCCACACAGATGTTAGGTCTTCATTTTCCATGACGCCATGCAGCGCCCTCTGATTATCAACAAATCGTTTCACCTGTTCCAAGTCAACACCCTTCCGACCGAGAACATCCTCGGCCCCATCAGTTCCCCTCTCTTTCCTCTCCACCTTTTTTCTTTTATAGCTAACTTTCTTCACCGGAGAATCCCGGTTCACCTCGACACCCACCTCAACAAGCAGTGATCAACATACCAAGGAAAATCACCCTCAACCACCCCAATTTTTAAAAACATAGACTTAAACCCTTTGAATGAAGAACGATAGAGACTGAAAATCGCCCGCCCAGGAGCACTAGCAAGGTTTAGCCAACACCCCCTCTTCACGCCCTTACATTGAAACAAAGCAAAAAATACCTCTAATGATGGTTCCACCTCCAACACACCCATCAAAATCTCAAACGCCCAGGAATTCAGATGTAGTTGCGAGGGAGCACACTTCAATTGCATCAAAACCCCACACTCAAAATCAGAAAATGGAAACCTAACCCCTAATTCAACAAATACAGCACTATACATATAAAAGTACTCAAAACCCTCACCCCGATGACAAACCCGATCGTCAGCATTGCATGGAATAAACCTAAGGCTTATCTCACCCCTTTCCTTACCCAGGACGACGGCGAACCGAACTGAGATACGCTAAGCTCATCATCAAAACTCGAAGCCCAACCCTTCACTGAATCAGCAACCCACCCATACGGATTGATAGGATTCCACACAAAAACCTCTTCTACAATCTTATCCGTCGTTGCAACCAACTCTTTTTTCCTCTTACCCCTAACCCTCTTATCAGTCATTACACCTTTCCCTTTATCCATCGATAATTCGAAGCAGAGGTAGAAGAAAAGAAACGAAATCAAAAGGCAAAATTGTCTCTAACCTTTTTTGCTCATTTCGGAAAGCATGCAAGGATGAAAAAGATCAAAAGCGGTAAACCAAAAGTCCAGCAACTTTCCCAGCCCACTAAACCACACGCCCAAGTAAAAAAATCAAAACCATTAAATCAAATTAAAATCGTCAATCACAATTACCAACCCCATCATCAACGGTTCTGATCAACAACCCTCCCCATTTCCAACATACAATTATCGCGCATGTCTCCCAACACTCTCTCTCCCAAAGCAATTAATTTACCGCTTAAATATTCAATCTTGCCAAGTTTTTCAAAACAAAATTCACGCGAGCAAACAAGTCGACCTTGGGGGCTGCCACTATACTCAGTTTCGAGCTATACATAAGCTCGACCTATTATAACTTGGCCTTGAAAAACAGGTCAAGTTTGGGGACTATGATCCGTTACCTAAACTTTGGCCCACAACAAAACAACAATCTCGAAACCTAGTATAGCTGGCAGAGACAATTTCTCTAAGATAACCACCCCACTAAGGCGATCACTGTCCCGATAAACCCAGACAACGGCCAGGATAAACTCCATCCAAACCGCAACAGAGATACGGATAACAAACCTGATCCAGGTAACAAACCTTTCGAATAACTCACTATAAGTGCCAACGGGTCACTAATCTACAGGTATGCAGTTCACTCTGATTCCCACTCTAAACTCTCTCATACTCATATTTACTTGAGCGTTGGAGTCCCTTTGCAGGTACCCAACGCCGCCTTCCCACAAGAAAACAACGTTCCACACTCTCTGCCCCGAGGAAAGCCAGTTCAAACATTAGCAGAACGAGCTATACCTCGGAGTTCACTTTCACACAGAAACATCTCCTATAAATAGTAAATAATAAAAATGGTTGAAACATGGTTGCAATAATCTTTAATAGTTGAGATAAAGGCAAATAATTTGTCTTCAAATTTCAAGTCGGAAGTTTAGTATATAATTAATTTAAATGATGCAATTAAATATTTTTGTAGTAGGTTAAAATATTATAATAAATGAAATTTATTACAATAAACACAAATATGTATTTATATTTTCTAAAATTTAATTTATATATAACTATAATGATTATTAATTTTTTTTTCAAATGGATTGAAGTGTTTGTTGTTTAACTTTAATTCATATAATAAAAGCTATATATATACACACACATGCAGATTCCTTTGTTTGGCCTGATTTTGTGTGTGTGTGTATGTGGAACATTTTTCATTTCTTTTCCCCTCTAACCCGTTGCTTAAATATAAAAGGTGAATTAAACTTGAGAGCATATTATTCTTTTTGTCCTTGCAAACATATGGAGATTCTTTAGATATTTGGGTTTGTGTGTACGTGTCCGTGTCCATAATTCCATACACTGATATACACATGTTTGATTTGACGATTTAATTAATTATGACTAATTACAACAATAACAACAAAGTCTTGTCTTATTAAATGGAGTCAATTATATAAATCAAATGATGTTATTGTACTCTGTCATATATCATGTCTACAGAAAGACTGTTTATATATAGATCTTGTTTGACCACCTCATAAATGATCTTCTTAAGTTTTTTTTTATCTTTTGTCTCTTGTCCATCTTCTATTTCATCCACCCTTCTAATTAAATATTTTATCAATCTTCTCACATATCCAAATCACCTGAATATCTTTATTTATTTGGCTTGGCTATAATATGTTTATATAAATCTGTCACTCCCAATATATATACACCTGAGAACATAACCTCGGGACCTGCGGGTTCATTATTGAAGCACTCATGCATAATAGAACGTATATATTGCCATATTGGGACCAATTTCAATAAAAATAATGATAATAATAATAACGCATATGCATGAATGGTCTATTTAGGGTAACGTATATACGACGGTATTGATTTGAGATGACATGTAATGTGAGTTTTAATTTCCACATTTTCTTTATGGTGCTGTTCAGAAATAACATTTTCATTTTTCCACAAATATCGTATTCACATTCAAATGAAGATCAATAAGGGATGAGATCAACCAGAAAAATTTTTTATGTCGTGGACATGCATGACCACATGAATTATATATCCAATTTCAGACCTACATATATTATTGGTCCCCAAGATATGAAGTGGCAAATTAAGCTTAATTTGTTTTTTTTTTTGTTCTAAAATTATTCTATTATTTTTGTCATATTAAAAATTAAATTAAATAAACAATAAAATATAAAATAATATTAAATTAAATAAATAAAAATATCTAATTTTTTATATTTGAACTTAAAGATAGAAGGAGTATTATTTATTGAACTTATTGAATACTTTAAGTCATAATAAAGTATTTAAGTTAACTAGATTATTTTTTATCTTTTAAAAAAGTACTACTAACTCTTTTATAAAAAATTTGAGGAGGTCATAGCCTCCCTTATCTAAACTAAGCTCCGCCACTGTTTATATATAAATATATTAATAGTTGATTTTAGTAATTAATTTTAGTATATAATTTTAAATAAATAAAATAATAAATTAATTACTCTTTTACTATTTAAAGTAATGTTCTTAAAATCGGTTCAAATTAGTCGATTGAATTACAGACCAATAAAAATATCAGTTTGGCTAATAAGTATAGTTACTTGTGTCAAAAATCATCGTTAAATTAACTATTAAATTGACTGAAAATTCTCCAGTCAAACTGAATTAGAATTCGATCAATTTTCACAATTTTAAACAAAATAAATGACTAAAAATTATCTAATTAAATTGAACCGAAACCTAGTTAATTTTCACCATTTAAAGCAAAACGACAAAAATTATCCAATTTAATTGAATCAGGACCCAACTAATTTTCATAGTTTGAAGCAAAACAATGCCATTTTATTAATAAAATTAAAAGAAATTAACATGAACCTAATTTAATTTTTCCTAAGCTGCAGTCAACATTTCCTTCTTCTCAAGTTTTCCTCCCTTACTCCCTCACCAAAAGAAAAATCAAATTATAAAATAGTTATTTCGATTAAATTAATAAATTAATAAATCGATACTTCAAACAGTTAGATAATTGATTTAATTTTTAGAATCTTGATTTAAAGTGATTCTAAATTAATGAATAAAAGAGAATAAAAAATAATAAAATAATATTAAATAATTATTGTTATAGAGAATAATATTGTAACTTTATTTTCAACTTCTATCACTCTAACGTTTGTTTAAGTCTTTAAGAACAAACGAAGAAGTATACCGTAAGTTTTGATTTGTTCTAATTAAGTATATATATATATATGTGTGTTCTTTTGTAAAATAATAGTTATCAATAATTTTTGTAGTCTTAAGTTGTTTTTTTTTTCAAAAGTTAGGAATAATCATTTAAAATTTTTGATACATTTTAAGAAACACGTTGAAAATTGACGAGAAAACACGATAATTATCTAGATCATAGACTATAATAATTTTGGCAGATAGTGGTAGAAATTTTGCGACGGTTTTATAAAATTATTGCAAAATGAATAATTGTGGTGCATATCGCAGCGATTAGGAGTGGAACTGCAATCAGCCTTATATTTAGTGGCGGATTTTTTAGAACCGCCGCGATATATAACGGGTGAATTATCATTTTACATTTTACAGTAGTTTTCTTCCAATCGCCGCAAAATATGTATAACCACATATTTAACATATTTCAATATTTTTTTAGTAATAACCATCTGGGTATAATCCAGTTAAATTAATATTACTTTTTTAAACTACATATGTTTAAATCATTGTTACTTAAACTCGTAACACTTTTTCTAGACTCGTTTTATGTAAAAAAGTTCACAAGTTATATATGTTAACTCATGTGAAACAAATTTACCAACAAGATTTTCTCGTGTACTTTATTATCATTTAATTTGCATTCAAACATAAATGTAAAAGAATTTAAAAATATAAATTATAAAAAAATAAATTATCTTAAGTTATTTAACATGTAAAATGTATAAAATATACAAATTTAAATTAAAAATAATATTAAAAAATTTTAAATTGGTATTATGTGTAACAAAATAAATTAAAAAATTTACCAATATTATTTAAAGATTAGCTATCTATAAACATTATTGAATTTATTTATTTTTTATAATATAGTAATGTTTATATTTTTATTTTTTCTAATATTTTTAGGAAATTAATTTTCATATTTTTAAATTGTTAATTTAAAATAAAAAATAAAAATTTTAATAAATAATAAATTATTAATAAATAAAAATAAAATTTTTATAAGTTATTTAATTGTTTAATGTTTAGAATAAAAAAATTTAAATTAATTTAAGTATAATACTAAAATCATTACATTGTTATTATATGTAACAATCAAGATAAAAACTTATAAATATTTGTAAATTTATTTATTTTTGAATCTTATTTAATTTAAAGCAGATATAAAAATTAAAATTTAAAGTACTCTTTTTCAAACATAATTTTAATTGCTAAAATTTTTTTCTTTTAGTTTTATATTCAATATCTTAAATCATTTTTAGTTTCATTATTCTTTCAAAATTTTTAATTTTTATTTTCATTATTTATTTACCATTTTTTATACACATATTAATAATTATATTTTTTATTAAGTAGAATAAAAAGAGAGAGAGTACTATATGTACTTCGTAGAACAAGAAAAAATAATGACAATATAAGTAGAAGTTATGTGTAAAATAAAAAAGTAACATTACGAAAAAAAGAAAAATTAACCGATCTTTACATTTTTTATCAAATTTTAAGATGATAGTTATATTAATCACTATTTATTAATAAGATTAAAATGGAAAAACAAAAATTAAATAAGGAGAAAGCTGTGGTTTGAGAAAGAAAAAATTAAATAAAGAGATTATTTTAAATGATTTTTATAATTTGCAAAAATAATTATACCATAATTAGAGTCAAAGTTAGACTTTTGGGGTATAAGTGTAAGACTCATAAATTTTGGAGAATGTTATTATGACCTAATTTCAATTTATTTATTCATTAAAGATTCTATTTTTAGAAATTATTTTATTAAAAGTAATTAAATCAAGTTTTAATAATTAAAATAGAAATTTTACTTAATTTTATAATTATTGAATAATTTTTATATTTAAACTATAAAGTTTAGTAGTTATAAAAGAATAAGAATTTTATATGACTTAGTTTAAATAATTGAGATTTTAGAATTTAATATTTTAACTTTTATAAGCAAAGAAAATTAATTATATTATCTCTAATTTTAAATTAAAATACTTGATTAAAAGTTAATTAGCAAATTAATAATTAAATAACACTATTAAAGTAATTTTAAGGGATTAGAATAGATTTCAAATTTATACATTATACTCTAATTTTTATTAAAAATTACCCTAATCTATTAACCCTAAATCCCCAAATTAGAACCCTAAG
>NC_029773.3:81068950-81099207 GCF_000817695.3 Arachis duranensis | reverse complement strand
GGGTGAAACACGAAAGGAGGGGAGAGAGGGAGAAACGAAGACAGAGAAGAGAAAGGGAGAAGGGGGACGCGCTGTCGCCGGGGAACCTCGCCAACGCCGCGTGTTTTAGTACAAAATCATAATCCTCATTTTTTACCGGAGTTTCCAATCTCTCTTTCATACTACGCTCCTCACTTGATTCTCTACGAGTGGCCATGGTTGTATCTAGAATATTCAAACATTGGGAGGCTAATCGATTTACTACCTCGGTCAAGGTAGCCGTGAATTCTAGTACCTTCTTATTCATCTCTTCTTGCCCTTGAAGAAGTACACCAAGGGTTTCATTCGTCGGAAATTAGGGTGGATATGAGGGTTCATTATTTGGGAGGAAGGGTTCATGATAAGAAGGTGGTTCATTTTGATAAGGATATGGAGATGGTGTATATTGAGGTGGTGATTCTTGGGAGTAATTGTGTTGGAATGGTGGTAGTTCTATGTATGGTTCGTATGGTTCATATGGTGGTTGATATGGTGGATAAGGATTAGGATCATATGGAGGTGAATGATGGAAAGGGGCTTGTGAGTATGGTGGTTCAAAATTATGTTGAGGAGGTGGTCCATAGGCATGTGGTGGTAGTTGGTGACACATACAACAAGGACTATCACATCCATTCGATTGATATGCATTAGAATTGGAGTTAGACCTATATGAGACCAGAGGAGGTTGTTGCCAAGAAGGTTGTCCATAAGCTTGTGGCTCCTCCCAACCTTGATTGTTCCATCCTTGATGCATATCCTCATTATAGCTTTCATTTCCTACAACATAATTTGAGCCAAACTCATAGCCAAATGGGTATGAATTCATGGTAACAAAAGAAAATAAAAACAAAAACTAATAAAAATAAGCAACAAAGTCCTAAAACTAACAAAAACTAACAAACAAGCAAAAAGAAAATATTTACAATAACCAATAATAAGGCACACGTTTGCAATTCTCCGGCAACAGCGCCATTTTGATGAATGAATTTTTGTGTGGTAAAGAATTTCACAATAAATTCTCGTTGCAAGTATAGTTTCTAAACCAACAATAATCCTTTTATATAAAAATTTGGTTATCACAAATAACAAATCCCTAAAAATAATAACCAAAGTATTCAAACCTCGGGTCATCTCTCAAAGAAATTGCAGGGAACTGTTCTTGTTATTGGCTATGAAGTATCTTTGGGGTTTTGAAATAGGAAACAAGAAAAGTAAATTGCAAGAATTAAACTAATAACTAGCACTACAAGAAAAAGGCGCATTTGTAACAAAAAATATTGTTACAAAACGTCGAAATTTTCAAACAAAAGTTTTTTGTAACAAAAAAAAGGTCCATTGCAGTAAGTCCCGTTACAAAAAGTTTTTGTAACGAAAAATGAAACTGTTACAATTCAATACCATATTTTGTAACAATTTTTCCTGATACAAAAAATCAGAAGCCGTTACAAAAGTGGTAACAAATTTTGATCTTGAAGGTATTTTTCGTGACAGTCAATTTTTTTCCTATCAAAAAATTTTGTCACAAAACGTAGCATGATTTTGTAACATTTTTTTTTCTTTAGTTACGAAAGCAAATTAATTATTTTGTAACAATTTTTTTATTACAAATTACATGCATAATTTATTAAATTATTTTTTAAATTAACTAATATATTAACGCTTTTAATAAGCAAGTTTACATGTATATAATATGCAAAAACATACATAAGTCAAACAAGATCCTTTTAGCTAAAATTGTCTTGAAACAAAATAACATTAGCTAGTGAGTACATTGATTAGTTCAACTAAAACATAAAATTTCTAACATAAAAGTTCAACCAAAACATAAAAGTTCTAACATAGATTAATGTCTCTATGCATCAAAACATTCTTGAACCCTCAATATAGCATATGGTCACCATTTCAGCACTCCTGTAAATAAGAAAAACCGAAACAAAAAAGTTAGAAACAAGATATAACACTAATTATAATTTTTCCACTAAGTTTTATCCAAAATGTTTAGAAAAATTTCGGCAGAACCTCCCCTAAAACTTGGATATTTCCACCGTCCACGGTTCCAACAAACACAATCATTTCAGCAGTAAATTTGCCTATTTCACAATTTCAATCAATCAATTCAAATTCCATGTGAATTCTTTGACAGTTAAAAACACAAAAAATCATAATGGATTCATAGGAAGGAAGTAAATAAGCCAATTCAAGCAAGAAAACATGAGGAAACAATTAAAACCAATCCAACCAGCAAGAAGCAGAGCAGCAATCAGCAGAACAGCAATCAATGGCCCATCATACAGTACCCAAAATAGTAAAATGAACAAAGGTAATGGATTTAGGCAGCATTCTATTCATTGAAGTCAATAACCATTACACTTGCAAGCAGCAGGGGCATAGCAGTTTATCCATTAATTCAATAGAAAATCAATCAAGTCAAACTAAACGATTTCAACAACAAATTTATCAATAAAACCAATCTCAGTTCAGCAACCATCATCTATTCCAACACAAGCAACAATAACTCAGCAGCATTTCCTTTCTCATTGAATTTAACAATCATTCAATAAGCAAGCAATGAGGGGAAAAAATCAGCAGCAACCAACAGCAAGTATAGAGCATCAATAACAACTTAATGTGAGAAATTATTCAACAACAAATGCACACACAAATACAAGGATTACTTAAATGACTCATCATGCTTATCCACATAAGTCTGCAGTGAAACCACTTACCGTTTCACTTAAGAGGCTTGTAACAACAACTTTTTTATCAACTTCTTTCTCATTCTCCCTTTTAGGCTCACTGTCAGTACTGGTAGGAAGTGGAAGTGCTGAAGCACCAAATATGGCTTCGTCATGAGCAGCTTGGATTTGTTCCTCCCTTCTTGCCTTGATAAGAAAATGGATTCGATCTATGTTTAGTCTTCCATACATAGATGATGCATGTATGTTAATAAGGAACAAAACTGACTATTCATGAATATAAGAAGACGAATATACCTCTATTTTAGAATATTGAAAACTCTGGCCAATTTGCTTGACCAAGGAAGCATCATCTTCAGCCACTGCAGATAGGTGGACAAATACAATCAATTAAGTTTCAGGCTTCAAGCCAAACCCCAAACCATTACTCATTATCATTTATAAGAAAAAATATCATTGGCATTCAATAATTAAAAGAATCACCATGACTAAGCAATGAACAATTAAAATCAGTAAGTATTGGTGGTATTAACAAGCACACAACAACAGTACTCAATATTAGATCAATTAAAAATGAAGTTTACATTATCAGAAAAACATAGGAAGACTAAAAAAAATGTCCATTTTAAAACAGATTGTATTTGCAATGAAGAAATCTGGGCAAATTTATTTAGAATAATGAAATTGGCAAACGAGTCCAACTTTCAATTTCCTCATCTTCAAGAGGCGCATCCTTGTCAAACTCAAATCGCTTCCAGCCCTTGCCTTTTTCTGAGTCTTGAGTAGCTGCATTAAAAAATATCCCACAAAATCAAGTTAGTACAACATGTATAAACCAACACACTTGCACACTGTGCGGTTTTTTGAATCAAACCTTTCCCATGATATGTTGATGTTTTGCAGTTCCCAGATTTCATCTCATCATTCTTCTCATGATTTTCATTGCCATCTATAGGGAGTCTACACGGCCCATCAACAAGGAATGTTGCGGGAAACGTACAATCCTATCTAACTCACCAAATGGAGGCAAGTTTTACTTTGTAGCTGTAACTAATATTGTTCGATTTTCATTACTATGGAGCTATCCATTTATGATTTTTAGTACTTGTTCAGATTTCTATGCAGCCATTATATTAGCATCTATTGTAATAAGAATGATTTTTAGTACTTGTTCTTGTTCAGTACTTAAATTTATACACACATTACTTAAGACGAAATGCATATCCAACATATGCCAGCAAGACACCATTCTGAAATCTTAACCAAATCTCCTTGTATCTTTCTGTTAGTACCATTCAGATTTTGTGAATACTAATAGCAAGTTCTATATATAGCTATTGTACCAATCATTTATTTTCTGAAGAAAGCAACAATACGATTGACAAACCCCATTTGTAGGGTTTATCTTGTATTGATTTTAGGGGATTTTATCACCTTTCACCCACATTTATTCAATAAAATAGCATGGTTTTGTATATTCTCCTTTAATTGTGCTTAAGAGTGAAAACATGCTTTTTAGGACTCAAAATAGATAAATTTAATTCACCTTGACTCTATTAGATGCCTTGATATGTTTGTTAAGTGATTTAAGGTTTAGGAGGCAAAGATTGGATCAAGGGAATGAAGAAAAAGCATGTAAAGTTGGAGAACTCATGAAGAAATGATGGAACCAAAAAGCTGTCAAGCCTGACCTCTTCGCACTTAATTGACCAAAACTTGAGCTACAGAGGTTCAAATGATGCCGTTCCAGTTGGGTTAGAAAGCTAACATCCGGGGCCTCGAAACGATATAAGATTTGTCATAGTTGCATCGCGCATAGGGGCGCGCACGCGCACGGTACGCGGACGCGCCGATGGTGGCACATGACCCACTTAATGCAACACGTGGCCAGCGATTTTAGAAGCCTTGTGGGCCCAATCCAACTCATTTCTGATGCTATTTAAGCCAAGGATTGAAGGGGAATCAATATACTTTTCATACTTTTGATCATTAGTCATAGTTTAGCTTTAGAAGTAGGAGATACTTTAATCATTAGTCATAGTTTAGTTTTAGAAGTAGTTAGAGTTAGAGAGAGAAGCTCTCTCTTCTCTCTAGAATTAGAATGATCAATTTCTATCCAAATTCCAAAATCAATGCATTCAATCAATTTTACCAAAAATTCAGGAATAAACAACTCCAAATTCTTTAGAAAAATTTCAGCAGCACCTCCCCTAAAAATTGGAGTTTGCCACCCATCACGTATCCCCTCTTTTCAACTTCAACTCAACAGAATCCAACGTTTCAAGTCAATGTTTTCAAATCCGTCATTTAAGACCAATCATTATCATTTTAAATTAAAGGAAACTGAAATCCAAAGATTCAACTCATTTCATCCAAAAATCCAGAAATCAACCAATTCGGTAACAACACAACATATCAATCTCAACAGAAAAATCATTCACATCATAGGCATTAATCTATTTGCATTAATTTACTAAACTCATCAGGTAATCAAAACCCTAAAATATTTTCTTATTAAAACAAACCCCTACCTCGATGTCGCAATTAAAAAAATTGGAAGCGAAATTACGGCGAGACAGCTGGCTAGAACACTACTAACCACTCGACAAGTTCAACCATAGCAGCAGTCTTGCATTTTAACACAATCAGGACAGCAGCTATGTTAGCTCTCACAGCGGTAACCATAGTTACAGCAAAATAGAGGATCCAAATTGAATAGGTTAAAAGCAATTACTGCCCTGGGGATTTTAAAACAAGGTATATACCATAATCGACTCAGAACAAGCCTAATAGTAACAATAAAATATATAAATAGACCGTAATTAAGGAAAAGATCACTCCAAAAATAAAGAAGTAGCATCAGACTCACCAACAGCAACTCTAACAGATCCGTAATAGCACCAACGCCAATGTTCTAGATGATTGCAATAGGCAAACAGGTGAAGCAAAGGGGCTGAATTAAATTAGAGATACATGCTACCATGAGTAAAACATGAACATAGCAGAGAACAAAATTTAAAACAGAACAAAGGTGAAGGGGATTACGTTTCAAAATTGGGAAAATTGAAATCAGAACAAGGAGGATGCTGCTGGCCAAGGTGAAATATGGTGGCGGCAGTATCATCGGCAGTATCATCCCAGTGGTGACAACGACCCCCTTTCTCTCCCTCAGTCGTGTTCTGTCTCATCGCTCATCTTCCTCTCGTGCGCAGCGGCAGTATCATTGACCAAGGTTCGGTGGTGGAGACACCCTCAACCACAGCAAAACGCGGCGGCTATGGAAGCTCGGCGACGACAATGGCGAGGCGGCCGAGCTTGTGGACGACGGCGGCGCAGAGGCAGTTTCTTCGTCTCCCGTGCGCGCCACTTCCTCCCATTAGTCTCCCTCTTCGTGAACTCAAGGATGGCGGCGACGTGGTGATGATGAATAGCGACGACGAACAGAGGTGGCGGCTCCCTGGACGACAGCGGCGGCGCATGCATCAAGGCGCAGTGGCGGCAGCGAGCTCCTCCTCCTCTGGCGCTCCCTCTGCCACGGTTCTATTCTCCAACGGCAGCAACAGGCGCAGTCTCCCCCTCTCTTCCCCTTCCCTGATTCTGCTTTCCCCTTCTCTTCCTTCGTTTGATTCTGCTTTTCCCTTTTTTGAGATTGCTGTGTGTGTTGTGTTGTGTTATGTTATGTTGTGTGTGTGTGTGTTTAGGATAGGGGTTGTGGGCTTGTGGCTGTTAGGTGGGTTAGGGGAGTTAAGATTATGTTAAATTAGAATTAGGGTTAGTTGGAAAATAGGGTTTGATTTGGGAATTTTTGTGTTTAATTAGAGTAGAATAATTTGAATAAAATTGGGGCATAGAATATTAATTTGAACTATTTTAAAATATTTAAAAATGACTTTAAAATATTATTTGTTGTATCAAAGTACTAATTAATTTAAAATAAAATATTTTAATTGAGTTTACTAGATAATAAGATTAATCTTTTTTAAGTCTAAAAATTAAAGTATTGAATTATAAAAATATTAACTATTTAAATTAAGTCATAAAATTCTTATTATTTCATAACTACTAACGTTATAATTTAAATATAGAAAATATCTCAATAATTATAAAATTGAATAAAGATCTTAATTTATTTCAAATTCAATTAATCAAAACTTACTTTAATTATTTTTAATAAAGAAATTTCTGAAATTAAAACTACATAAATATTGAATTTGAAATTGGCTCATGATAGTCCTTTTTCAAAAGTTCTGGGTCTTACATTATGTAAAATATTTTAATTTTTGAAACAAAATAAAATTATTCTAAAAAAAATTATATAAACAATTTTTTTTACTCTCTAAGTGTTTAACATTTTGAAATAATTTTTTTGTTATAAAATATACTTACATTTTGTGACAAATTAAGTAACTTGTTACAAATAATGTTAAATTTTGTGACAAATTAATTTTTTGTTACAAAACAGTTGAAGGTTTTGAAACAAAAAAAATCTTTTGTTACAAAATATTTTAAATTTTTGCAATGACTTTTTTTGTTACAAAATATTACAATATTTTGTAACAAAACACCATCTCGTTACAAAAATTAACATAATTTGTAACAAAATAAAACGGGTTGTTACAAAATAGTATCATGTTTTGTAACAACTTGTAATATTGTTACAAAACATTATTCTTTTGTAACAATCACAAATTATTATTACAAAATACTATTTTTTTGTAACAATTTTAAGTTTGATACAAATTTTTTGTTACAAATGTTCCATTTTCTTGTAGTGTAGAAAAGCTCTTGGCAAGGAATGAGAAATGGAAGTCCTATCCTCATTATCATCCTCAATTGTGACAAAGAATTATCCATTGCTCCCACTTAGTTAACCTCTAACTATGAAGGAAAGTCAAGTGGATGAATCAATTTGATTCCTTAAGTCCTAGTCAAATCCTAAGGAAATACTAGCTTTAGTGGAATTCAAATCAATTAGCAACTTTTAATTATCAATCAACAAAGGAGTTTGATAACTCAAGAGTCACCAATTACTCAACCAAAGCCAAGAAGAGATAAGTCTAATCTAGAATCCAACCAAACATTTTCTCAAACACTTGGAAAGCACAAAATAAAAACATAGAAAATTAATAAGAGAATATTAAATCTAAACAACCAATTGCAAACAAAAATGACTAACAATTAAAGAGAGTAACAATAAACATAGAGAACGTAAATATCATTAAAAGAAACCAAACGTAACAAGAGATCATAAACATAAAAGTGGTGGAAAAGGAAAATTAACAAGAGAAGAAGATAAACTAAAGTAATAGAATACATAAAAGTAGAAAAAAACTAAATTAAAGGAACATTGAAGCTGGATTTGAGAAGAAATAAATCTAAAACTAGGATAAACCTTAAAACCTAGAGAGAGGAGAGAACCTCTCTCTCTAAAAACTACATCTAAAACCTAAAATTATGTGAATGAGAAGTGTAAGCTTGATTCCTCCACTCTGCAGCCTCTAATCTTTGATTTTGGGCTAAAAACTGGGACAAAAACAGCCCAGAAATCGCCCCCAGCGATTTCTGATACGTCCAGCACGTGGATCTGTCACGCATACGCGTCGCTTGTCTGCCGCACTATCCACGCGTACGCGTTACCTAACAGCAAGGCAACTATGGCAAATTGTATATCATTTCAAAGCCCCGGATGTTAGCTTTTCAACGCAACTAAAACCGCCTCATTCGGACCTGTGTAGCTCAAGTTATGTCTGATTTAGTACAAAGAGGTCAGGCTTGACAGCTTTGCAATTCCTTCAATTTCTTGTATTCCTTCCACTTTTGCATGCTTCCTTTCCATCCTCTAAGCCATTCCTGCCCTATAAACCCTGAAAACACTTAACACACATATCAAGGCATCGAATGGTAATAAGAGAGGATTAAAATTAGCAAATTTAGGGTCAAAGAAGCATGTTTTCAATTATAGCACAAAATTAGGAAGGAAAATATAAAACATGCGATTTCTATGAATAAGTGTGAGAATAGTGGATAAAATCCACTAATTTAAGCACAAGATAAACCGTAAAATAGCGGTTTATCACCGCGACTGACAAGGAAGAGAGAGAGAGATTGACGGAAGGCTCAATACATCATGGAGAGGGAGGCTTCACCCTCTATGCCCAGCCGCCGTTGCTCTACGATCGTCACTGACGTTCATGCCGCTGCCATTCCTCGTGCTGCCAAGCCACCGTCACAGAGAGAGAAGGGTGACGCAGAGGAAGCGTGCGAGCCAGAGAGAGAAAACTCGAGCCAAGGAGCGCGAGAGGAAGTCGCCGACACACTGCCATCCTTTGTCGCCGACGCCGCGTCGCCATAGCCACCATGAAGCTCATCGTCGTCGTCGTCGAACCTAGCAACGGAGAAACCAGGGGAAGACGAGAAAGAAGGTCGCATGGTGGCTGGTCATTGTGAAGCGGCCGCTGTTGTTGCTGTTTCTTGCTGCAGTTCTATCATCGGGGTCCACTGTCGTTGCCGCTAAGATCTTCCGTTATCACCGGAGACACTACGGATACTACTGCCACTTTATTTCCATGTTTTTCCTTTATTATAGTAAGCACCTCTGTTATGAAATCCTCATAGCTAGTGTATATGTGTTATATTCTGAGTTTGGTGAAAATCCTGATATTTTGGTAACGTAGGGTCGAGTCTTGGTTATTGTAAGTCGTGATTGAAGCTGCCGCTGCTGCGGGCGGAAAGAAGAAAGAGTCTTGTCACGTTGTTGAGTCACGATCCAGGTAGGGGTTTTCTTAAAACTTAATTTATCTTACAGGGTTGTTATAAATAGATATTGATGGAAAAAATATATTGAAGGTTGTGGTAGGCTTAGAGAAGGGGGGTTGAATCTATGCCTTCCTTTTTGGTTGCTGTTATTACCCTTTTAAAACAAATTTGCAGTTTTGATTCTGGTTGAACTCAGCAGCAGAAATTTATGAGACAATTTATTTTTGTCTCATGAATATCAGAAAATAGAACACAGCAAAGAAGAGAAAAGCTAACACCAGCATGTATCCTGGTTCGGTTGCCTTGTGCTATGCAACATACATCCAGTCTCCTCCACAACTATGGAATAATTTCACTATAGTTAACAGTATTACATACACCAATAACACAGGATTGACCCAATCCTTTCACACTCAAGTTCTAACCTAACTTGACATTGGCTATGCTAATACCTAACTATACCTCTTAGTGCTAACCCAACTAAGAAAGGGATACCTTATAGGTACAAGATACAAGACACTTAACCATCCTAAAGAAATCTGCAAATAACTCTAGGCTTTTCTCTCAAGTGTTTCACTTAGCCTTTTTCCACTCATGGCTTTTTCTTGAGCTTTTTCACAATGCCTTTTCTCACAAGAAGTTACAGAAAGATAGACTTAGAAAAGTACATTACAATCAGTAAAACATGAAGGAGATTGACTTCATCAACAGCCTCTGTGCTATGCAAAAAACCAGATTAGCAAGCCTATGATTCAGTTCTTTATACTGGCGGAATGCACCTTTGATTAGGTTACACTGTCCAGTTAGTTGAACTTCTTCAAAGAGCTCTTCTCAAAACAAAACCTCAATTCACTGGTTTTTCTCTCCTTACTCTCTGAATGACCAGCCAGCTTCATTTATCTCCTTGCAAGTTACTTGGTTCTTCTTCCAAGGTCAACACCTTGAGCCTTGAGCTTCACCAACCCATAGGCTCACTTTTCCTTCTTAAACAACAAAGTAGGACCTTTGCTTCTGACTCCTCCAACTTGACCGAAAGCCAGGAAGGAGTAACCGAATTTGTCTTCCAATGGTCAAACAAACCCGAACCATAGAGATGCAACTTGGTCCCCAAGAATCTCTAGTGACCGTGGATTTGTAGCAGTGAAGAACAGAGATCAACTTTCCCTTGAATGCCACTTTCGGATAGAGTAGAAAGATGGGAAGAAGAGAGGAAGATCTGATGCATGCAAGATGAGATGGATTACCTTTAACCTAAGCTTGATTTGGATTAGATTTTCTGCTTTAGCTTCTGTGCTTCAAGCTTAAACTTTCTCTTTCTTGCTTCTTTGGTTACTAGCTTATGGAGGAAGCTTTTTCTTTCTTTCTCTTTCTTACTTTTCTGAAACTTGATTTGACTTGATTTGAGAGGAGAGGAATGTTGCTTTGGTTGGAGCAAGATGGAGGGAATTGAAATTAAGCTGGGTTTGGTTCGGGTATCCATCTGAGCAACTTATCTGACTTCTTTCTTTTCTTTTCCTTGGGCTTCTATTTTGTTTTCAGCCCATTATTCTTTTCTGTTTGTTTTTCATTTCTTTTGGGCTATTAACATTTGGCCTGCAACAATAAACAATTAGTTTATGGATAGATATAAATAATCAACACTTAATTATTTATTTTGCCCAAAAATAATGTTTGTAATCACTTAATTTATTTAGTTAATTTCTTAACTCAACATATATTTCTGGGATTACATTTGTCCTATGGATGTGGCTGTTGCTGTATTGAATTATTAATTGCTTCAGTGATGTATGGTTATTGATAAAAGAGTGGTTCGTAAAGTTATTTGATTTGATGTTATTAAATGTGGATTTTTTTCTGGTCTTGGAGTTAGTTTGCTATTGTAACTGAATTGGTTTTTTAAATGACTTGAGGTATGAAAATGAATGGATTTTTGGAAGCGGTTTGGTTTTAAATTAGTTTGATTTTATAAATTACTCAATATTAGAGCTGATTTGATTTTGAAGAAAAGATTTATTATTGGAAGTGATTCCATTTGAAAATAATTTGATATTGAAACTGGATTGAAAAATGATTGAGACTTGAAAATGATTGAGAAATGTTTGAAAGATGTTTTGGATGGGACCTGAAAAGGGTGGCAGAGTCCAAGTTTTAAAGGAGATGCTGCCCAAATTTTATAAAAATTGGAAGTTTCATCTGAAGTAATTATTTAAAAAGATTTGGTTTTAGACATTATATGTTTTAAGATTGATTTATTCAAAAAGAAAGACTTATGTTTTGGATTGGGATCGTTGATTAATGGAATGGAAAGAAGGATGTTGAGGATTGACTTTGAAATGTGATTTTTGAATGAATTTGGAAATGAGATATGGATTGATGAATGATGATGAAATTGAAAATGGCTTAGATATTGATAAATGATGAATGAATTATTCATATGGCTTATAAATTTGAATTATCTGAGACACGAGTGATGCCAGGGCATCTAGGCCAGTTTCACTGACCTTTTCTTTACTGTTTTAGGGTAGTTTCATGCATTTTCTTAGTGAATAAGGCAAGTTTTGGATGAAAATACACGCACACCTTGATTCAAGCAACTTTTGTGAACTTTGCATAATTTCATTAGGATTTTGCTAGAATTGCATGATAAATTGATGATGCATAATCTCATGACTTTAGCTAGAGCTTTGATGCACTTTAATTGCTTGATTTCAAGGTAAAGGAAGCAAGGAAGAACCACGTTAGTATTCACGTTAACCTAGTTAATGTGAACACTAACGTGGAATGGTAAAGCTTGCAACGTTAATGAGAAAAGTGTAACCAATAACACCTGCGAAGCCATCCAAAGCTCACGTTACTTGCCACGTTAACTAAGTTAATGTGGTAGTTAACGTAGAAGAAAAAGGGAACTCCAACGTTAGTGGTAAAAGTGAACACCACTAATGTTGGAGAACTTGGCAATAATCCATGTTAAGAGTCACGTTAACTTAGTTAACGTGAACTTTAACGTGGAAGAGGAAAACAAAAGCCAACATTAGTGACACTCACTTTTGTCACTAACATTGGACCAACTAGCATTGCCTATGTTAACTTTCACGTTAAGACCATTAACGTGAAAGTTAACGTGGAGTTGAGATCAAAGAGACAACGTTAGTGACACTCACTTTTGTCACTAACGTTGGAAGATGGCATCACTACTACGTTAAGAGCCACGTTAACTTAGTTAACGTGAGTTTCAACGTAGAGAATTTGGCATTTGGAGTGTTAGTGACAAAGGTGAGTGTCACTAACGCTCTCGAAGGTGAATCACACCTACGTTAAGAGTCACGATAGCAATACTAACGTGGACTCTAACGTAGGAACAAAGGGCATTAAGCAACGATAATGGGAAAAGTGATTCCCATTAACGTTCGTGAAGGGGTATAAGCCAACGTTATTGGGAAAAGTGAGTCCCAATAACGTTGGCCAAAATTTGAGAAAGCAACGTTAGTGGTCACGTTAAGACCACTGACGTTGGATTTAACGTGGATATATGAGGGTGGAACGTTAGTGGAAAAAGTGAATGCCACTAACGTTCTCGAACCCACAATGGCACTCAACGTTAAATCTTACTAAATACCTAAGCCTAATTCATATTTCTCTGCAAGTTGGGTCCACTAAAGATGAGAACTGCTTCAACTCAAGATCCAGAACCCACATCCAAGACTTGAAGAACTCACTAGAAGATCAAGAGGAGTAGTATATATAGGAGTAGTTTTGAACTATAGGGAAGCTTGGCACTTTTGGGAACTACTCTCTATAGATTTACTTTTCTGCACTTTTAGCATGGATTCTTCTTTTCTGCTATTTTTCATTTCTAGAGCTATGAACAACTAAACCCCTTTCATTGGGTTAGGGAGCTCTGTTGTAATTTGATGGATCAATTATAGTTTTCATTCTTCTTCTTCTTTCTTTTCTCTTGATCTTACTAGAAAGCTTTCGATCTTAATTCAATTGGTTAGTTGTCTTGGAAAAGAAACTCTCCATAATTGGATTTCCTTTTAGCCTTGGAAAATGGATGAGGAGATCATGCTAGAAATGCTTTCTCATGTTGGACCAAATTGGGGTTTGGGCGGATATAGTGACATGTAATCCTCCCAACACATTGATTTGGAAATACATGTGGTATAATCAGTGACCACACTTCATCTCTTTTCTGCCATTTATTTTCATGCTCATTACCCCAAATCCCCATTTAAGATTCTGCACTTTAATTTCTGTTATTTACTTTCCAGCCATTTAAATTTCTGCATCTCAATCTAAATTCTGTTTAGCTCAACTAGCACATTCTTCTAACTAAAGTTGTTGACCAATCAATCCTTATGGGATTCGACCTCACTCTATTGTGAGTTTTACTTGACGACAATTCGGTATACTTGCCGAAGGAAAATTTGTTGAGAAACAAGTTTTTATGCATCAAGTTTATGGCGCCGTTGCAGGGGATTGATTTTGAATCAACAATGATTAAGTTTGAAGATCACTAGATTAAGCATTTTTATTTTTGTTTATTTGATTCAGTCAATTTTCTCTAGTTCGTTTTAATTTCTTCCTCATCCCCTGCACCCCTTTAATTTTTTGTTCTTTCTTTCTTTATTAATTACAATTCTGCTCACTAACCCACTAACTGTTTGATAATTTGCATCACTTACACTAACAATTACTCTAAAAAGAATAGTTTCTTTATTTTATCTCCTGTTGTGCATTCTGTCTGTTGTATGACAGGGAGAAGAGAAGGAGTTTCAACATCCTTTGATTCAGAACCTGAAAGGACCCTTTGGAGACTAAGAAGGGAAGCAAGAGGGAAAAGAATTATTGGTGCTGAGGAAGAAGAGGAAGAGTATTTTGAACCCAACATGGAAGAGAATTTGGAGAACAAGCATGAAGAAGAAGCTCATAATCATGCCAGAGAAGGCCATGCAAACCGAGCTGGGTAAGAAAGGAGAGTTCTAGGCTCCTATATCAATCCTAATCCAGGAAACTGTGGGAGCAGCATTCAGAAGCCCACCATACATGCCAACAATTTCGAACTAAAACCCCAGCTCATCACTCTTGTTCAGAACAATTGTTCCTTTGGAGGAAGAGCTCAAGAGGATCCTAATCAACATTTAACCACCTTTCTGAGGATTTGTGACACTATGAAGTCCAATGGAGTCCATCCAGATGTCTATAGGTTGCTCTTGTTCCCTTTTTCACTCAGGGACAAGGCATCCAAATGGATTTAATCCTTCCCAAAGGAGAGCTTAACAAATTGGGAAGAAGTGGTGAACAAGTTTTTGGCAAGATTTTACCCTCCTCAAAGGATCAACAGGCTGAGAACTGAGGTGCAAACTTTTAAGCAACAAGATGGTGAGACACTTTATGAAGCATGGGAAAGATTCAAAGACCTAACAAGAAGATGCCCACCAGAGATGTTCAATGAGTGCGTCCAACTTCACATCTTCTATGAAGGTCTTTCATATGAGTCAAAGAAGGTTGTGGATCATTCATCAGGAGGCTCTCTAAACAAGAAGAAAACCATTGAAGAAGTCATAGATGTCATTGAAACAGTTGCTGAAAATGACTACTTCTATGCCTCTGAAAGAGGTAACACCAGAGGAGTAATGGAGCTGAACCACATGGATGCATTGTTAGCTCAAAACAAGATGATCACCAAGCAGCTAGCAGATCTTACCAAGAAGGTGGAGGAGAACCAAGTTGCAGCAGCCATCACCTCATCATCAGCTCAAGAAGGAGTAAATATAGGAGAAGAAGGTGATTGGGAGCAAGCCAACTATGTTGGAAACTCACCTAGACAAGTCCATGATCCATACTCCAAAACTTACAACTCTGGATGGAGAAATCACCCCAACTTTGGATGGGGAAATCAACAAGACCAAGGGCAAGATCAGAGACGCCACAACCTCAACTCCAACAACAATGCAACTCATCAAAACACCTCACAGAGATATTACCAACATCCATCTAACCAATCTTCTCAACCACCTAATCTCAACCCACCATCAATAACCGAGGATAGGCTCTCAAAGATTGAGGCTCTACTTGAAAACCTATGCAAGGAAATCCAAGATAGTAAAGCTTTCCGGGAAGAAGTGCAATCCAACATGCAGAATCAAGATGCCGCCATCAAGAAACTGGAAACACAGATTGAATTCTTATTCAAGCAAGCCCCTGGACACAACAATTGCAGCAATATTAACTCAATACCAAAGGAGGAATGTCAAGCCATCACCCTTAGAAGTGGGAAGGAATTGAAGGAGACCCACAAGAAACCATCAGAGAAAAAATTGGATGAAGAAAACAAGGGACATGAGGAAGCTCAAACCTCAACCCCTAAGTCACATCAAGAAGGAGAAGCGCTCATACCATGTCTCTCAAGGGCTCCATACCCCCAACAATTGCAATTAAAGAAGAGGGGAGAAGACAACTAATTCTCAAGATTCTTGGAAATCTTCAAGAAACTACAAATAAACATACCCTTTGCTGAAGCAATAGAGCAAATGCCACTCTATGCCAAGTTCTTGAAGGAATTGATGACCAAAAAGAGAAGCTGGAAGAACAATGAGACTGTAGTACTCACAGAAGAATGCAGCGCCATCATCCAACACAAATAAATTGAAGGATCCTGGGAGTTTCCAAATCCCTTGTATCATTGGGGAAATCACTGTGGAAAAGGCTCTATGTGATCTAGGAGCCAGCATAAATCTAATGTCTCTAGCAATGATGAAAAAAATGAAGATTGAGGAAGCCAAACTAACAAGAATGGCCCTGCAACTAGCAGACAGATCATTGAAATTTCTCCATAGAATGGTAGAAGATTTGTTGGTGAAGGTGGGAGACTTCATCTTTCCAGCAGATTTCGTGGTATTAGACATGGAGGAAGGAGCTAAGACTTCCATCATCCTGAGAAGACCATCTTTAGCTACTGCGGGAGCCATTATTGATGTCCAAAAAGGTGAACTTGTCCTTAGATTACATGAGGAGAAAATGACATTCAATGTGTTTAAGGCCATGAGTTACCCACACAACTCATTGGGAGAATGTATGAGGTTGGACTCCATAGAAGCCTTGGTACAAGAAACTCTTTAAGAAGAACTTGAAACATCAACAGAAGAAGAATTAACAGCAAGCGAAGAAGCTGCAGCCACTGAAGTACATGTTCAAGGCATGCTAGAAGAAAAGGAGGAAAGAAAAGAAGTGCCCAAACTGGAGCTTAAAGCACTGCCAACCACTCTCAAGTATGCATACTTGGGAGAAAATAAAAGTTACCCAGTGATCATAAATTCAGCCCTCAACCAAGAACAAGAGGAAGAGTTGCTTCAAGTCTTACAAAATCATAAGGACGCCATTGGATGGACACTTGCTGACTTGAAAGGAATCAGTTCAGCCATATGCATGCATAAGATACTCCTGGAAGAAGGTGCCAAACCTTCCATTCAGCCCCAAAGAAGGTTAAATCTAGCAATGAAGGAAGTAGTGCAGAAAGAAGTTATGAAGTTGTGGCAGTGAGGAGTAATCTATCCAATTTCAGATAGCCAATGGGTCAGTCCAGTTTAAGTGGTTCCCAAGAAAGGAGGAATCACTATGGTGCCCAACGAAAGGAATGAGCTAATCCCTACAAGAACCATCACAGGCTGGAGAATGTGTATTGACTATAGGAAGCTCAATGAAACCACAAGAAAAGATCATTTTCCACTTCCTTTCATGGATCAAATGTTGGAAAGACTTGCGAGACATGCATATTATTATTTTTTAGATGGTTATTCAGGATATAACCAAATAGTGGTTGATCCAAGAGACCTAGAGAAAACTTCATTCAACTGCCCATATGGAGTGTTTGCCTACAGGCGCATGCCATTTGGGCTATGTAATGCACCCGCAACTTTTCAACGTTGCATGCTCTCCATCTTTTCAGATATGATAGAGAAGTTCATTGAAATTTTCATGGATGACTTCTCAGTATTTGGAGATTCCTTCCCTAATTGCCTAAACCATCTTGCCTTGGTATTAAAAAGATGTCAAGAAACCAATTTAGTCTTGAACTGGGAAAAATGTCACTTCATGGTGACAGAGAGAATAGTTCTTGGCCATAAAATTTCTAATCAAGGCATTGAGGTAGACAGAGCTAAGGTGGAGCTAATTGAAAAGTTACCTCCACCAAGTGATGTCAAGGCTATAAGGAGTTTTTTGGGACACGCTGGCTTCTATAGAAGGTTTATTAAAGATTTTTCAAAGATAGCCAAGCCCTTAAGCAATCTCCTAATGTCTGATACACCATTTATTTTTTTATGAGAAATGCATGCTAGAATTTGAAAACTTGAAAAAGAGGCTATCCTCAGCTCCTATCATCACCCCACCTGATTGGAATTTACCATTTAAACTGATGTGTGATGCATCTGATTTCGCAGTTGGGGCAGTGTTAGGACAGAGAAAAGAAAATTTGGTGCATGTGATATACTATGCGAGCAAGGTCCTTAATGATACTCAAAGGAATTATACCACTACCGAAAAGGAGTTTCTGGCAATAGTTTTTGCATTTGACAAATTTAGATCATATCTTATTGGCTCTAAAGTTATTGTTTTCACTGACCACACAGCACTCAAATATCTATTTGCCAAACAAGAGTCAAAACCAAGACTAATCAGATGGATCTTATTATTGCAGGAGTTCAACATTGAAATTAGAGACAAAAAGGGCGTGGAGAACAAAGTGGCAGACCATCTATCCAGAATCCCTTGTGAGAAGGATGATTCCCATGATACAAGTGTAAATGAATTCTTCCCAGATGAGCAGCTAATGATGATCCATAAAGCACCATGGTTTGCGGATATTGCCAATTTTAAAGCAGCCGGTGACTTACCCCCTGGAATCAACAAATATCAAAGAAGGAAACTCATCAATTATGCCAAGTATTTCATTTGAGATAAACCCTATCTCTTTAAGAAATGCTCAGATGGAATCCTTAGGAGGTACATCTCAGAAGAAGAAGGACGAAGGGTCCTGTGGAGTTGCCATAGTGCTAGTTACGGAGGTCATTTTGGAGGAGAAAGAACTGCCGCAGGTGCTGCAATGTGGGTTCTTCTGGTCCACTATCTTCAAAGATGCTAAGGAATTAGTGAGAAGCTGCAACGAATGCCAAAGGGCTGGCAACCTGCCCAAGAGAAATGAGATGCCACAGCAATACATTCTAGAGCTTGAACTGTTTGATGTATGGGGAATCGATTTCATGGGACCATTCCCACCTTCATATTCAAACAAGTTTATCTTGGTGGCAATAGACTATGTATCTAAGTGGGTGGAAGCAGTGGCAACCCCAACTAATGACAACAAGGTAGTCATAAACTTTCTTCGAAAGAATATCTTCACCAGGTTTGGAGTCCCAAGAGCCCTCATCAGTGACAGAGGGAGCCATTTCTGCAATAGACCATTGGAAGCCCTACTGCTACGATATGGGGTGAAGCATAAGGTTGCCACACCTTATCATCCCTAAACAAGTGGGCAAACAGAGATATTTAATCGAGAGTTGAAGAGGATTCTGGAAAAGACTGTGGGGATATCAAGAAAGGATTGGGCGAAGAAGCTAGATGATGCTCTTTGGGCATACAGGACAGCCTTCAAAACACCAATTGGAATGTCCCCATATCAACTAGTGTATGGTAAGGCTTGTCACTTGCCATTAGAGTTGGAGCACAAGGCCTCCTGGGCCCTTAAAACACTGAACCTAGATAGCACTGCTGGTGGTGAAAAAAGAGTCCTACAGCTTCAAGAATTGGAAGAATTTAGATCTCAAGCCTATGAAATTACCACGATCTATAAGGAAAAAGCAAAAAGGAGACATGACCTCAACTTGGTACCCAGAAGTTTCGAAGAAGGGCAACATGTGCTTCTCTACAACTCTAGACTGAAACTCTTTCATGGGAAACTTAAATCAAGATGGTCGGGACCCTTTCTAGTCACAAAAGTCTCACCTTATGGACATATAGAAATAATAGAAGAAGGCTCAAAGAGAAGGTTCACTGTGAATGGACAAAGACTCAAACACTACTTGGGCAGCATGGGGGAGACCCCCAAACAGAAGTACAACCTCAACTAAGGAAAGAATCGTCGAGCTAGCGACGCTAAAAAAAGCGCTTTGTTGGGAGGCAACCCAACCTGAGGTAATTCTCTTTTCATAAGTCTTTCAATAAAAATTTCAAGTTGGATTCTCTATAGTGTGAGGAACTAAGTTTGGTATTACACACCAAAAATAATTCAAGGGTGAATATAGGGCTCTAAGTTTGGTGTTCTACCAAAACTCCAGCTGAAGAGTGCATTGCAACCTTTAGTGATGAAGCATCCCTCTAGCAATTAGAGAACTTACTTGACAGAGGCTTAACCTCTAAGATATAGATTATATTTTTTAGCTCATAGTTGTTTCTTAATAAAAAGCACACAAGGTTCTTACATGCATCCAATTTGTCAAGTAAGCAAAGAACTAAGTTTGGTGTTCACACACCAAGGTAAGTTCTGAAGCTCACAAACATACATGCATGCTAACCCTCTTCCAAGTGCTTGGAAAACAAGCAACTTTCAATAGTGTTGCAGGAATTCAATCAATCTCAGGGAATGAGCATACCCCATCATCCAAGGAAATAGACAGGGATGCAAATATTAGAACGAGAATACCAAGGAAGATATCATAAGGTTGTTTCAACCCATCTCGAACTGCAAAACTTTAAGTGAAAAATGATTGAATAGAACCTACATCTTTTACTTGTTCCTCTTTATTCACATTTAAATGTGCTAGCTTAATGTCTTGAAGGTTCACTTTCACCTTTCTTACTTGTATGCTTGTCTCTTTAAGTTAATCAAAAAGAAAATGTTATGAAAAGAACAGGAGTGGAGTATTTTGTGAAGTGCATTCTGAATGTTTGTGGTAGGTTGATTAGTAAGCTAAGTTGGTCCACCAAAGAAGGAAAGAAAGCAACTATCTATCCTAAGTCCTTTGTTTGAAACACATCCTTTGAGATTAGCTAAACAATAAGATCCCAATAAGAAAAGAGAAAGAGCAATAAAAGTGAAAAAGAAAGAAACACAATAAGAAAAGAAACAATACTAGGCACCAAGGGTTTCAAAATTGAGGCATGTGTCTATGGTGTTTATGTACAAGGGATATACTTGGATGAATAAGCTCTTAGGGGTGCCTTATCACTTGGTAACTTGGATTAACTAATCCAGGATTATCAGCTGAAAGTCCACTATCAAGAGTAACATTTGCTACAAAACACTTAGTAACCCAAAGAGGTGCTGGACACCAAGGTCTCAAGAAAGGAAAATAACAAACCATGTGCCTGTGGTGTGTATGTATGACGGAAAGAGACTTGAGGGAGTAAGTCCTTAAGGATGTCTTAACACCTAGCACCTTAAACCAATTGGTTTGGGAGTGTTGGCTGAAAGCTTATCATAAAGAGTCGCCCTCTTACAAAGCACTTAGCAAAAAGAAAAAAATAAACTTTGAAAAAGAAGGAAGGATCAATAAGAAAGAAGTCTCAAAGGGTGCAATCAAGAAAGTGACTAAGGATTTGATAAAGGCTTGAAACCTAAAGGGAAAGAACCTAAGTTGCTATGCATGAAACCCCATAAACCAGGAATGCTACTTCTATTTTATCTTCTTGTTCTTTCATTTCATTCTTCTTATGCTTCAGTACTTGCTTAGGGACAAGCAAGCTTTAAGTTTGGTGTTGTCATGCCAGGGCATCTAGGCCAGTTTCACTGACCTTTTCTTTACTGTTTTAGGGTAGTTTCATGCATTTTCTTAGTGAATAAGGCAAGTTTTGGATGAAATTACACTTACACCTTGATTCAAGCAACTTTTGTGAACTTTGCATAATTTCATGAGTATTTTGCCAGAATTGCATGATAAATTGATGATGCATAATCTCATGACTTTGGCTAGAGCTTTGATGCACTTTAATTGCTTGATTTCAGGGTAAAGGAAGCAAGGAAGAACCACGTTAGTATTCACATTAACCTAGTTAACGTGAACACTAACGTGGAATGGTAAAGCTTGCAACGTTAATGAAAAAAGTGATCACCAATAATGCTTGCGAAGCCATCCAAAGCTCACGTTACTTGCCATGTTAACTAAAAAGGGAACTCCAACGTTAGTGGTAAAAGTGAACACCACTAACGTTGGAGAACTTGGCAATGATCCACGTTAAGAGTCACGTTAACTTAGTTAACGTGAACTCTAACGTGGAAGAGGAAATCAAAAGCCAATGTTAGTGGCACTCACTTTTGTCACTAACGTTGGACCAACTAGCATTGCCTACGTTAACTTTTACGTTAAGACCATTAACGTGAAAGTTAACGTGGAGTTGAGATCAAAGAGCCAACGTTAGTGACACTTACTTTTGTCACTAACGTTGGAAGATGGCATCACTACTACGTTAAGAGCCACGTTAACTTAGTTAACGTGAGTTCCAACGTAGTGAAATTGGCATTTGGAGCGTTAGTGACAAAGGTGAGTGTCACTAACGCTCTCGAAGGTGAATCATACCTACGTTAAGAGTCACGTTAGCTATACTAACATGGACTCTAACGTAGGAACAAAGGGCATTAAGCAACGTTAATGGGAAAAGTGATTCCCATTAACGTTCGCGAAGGGGTATAAGCCAACGTTATTGGGAAAAGTGAGTCCCAATAACGTTGGCCAAAATTTGAGAAAGCAACGTTAGTGGTCACGTTAAGACCACTAACGTTGGATTTAACGTGGATATATGAGGGTGGAAGGTTAGTGGAAAAAGTGAATGCCACTAACGTTCTCGAACCCACAATGGCACTCAACGTTAAATCTTACTAAATACCCAAGCCTAATTCATATTTCTCTGCAAGTAGCTTGGCACTTTTGGGAACTACTCTCTATAGATTTACTTTTCTGCACTTTTAGCATGGATTCTTCTTTTCTGCTATTTTTCATTTCTAGAGCTATGAACAACTAAACCCCTTTCATTGGGTTAAGGAGCTCTGTTGTAACTTGATGGATCAATTATAGTTTTCATTCTTCTTCTTCTTTCTTTTCTCTTGATCTTACTAGAAAGTATTCGATCTTAATTCAATTGGTTAGTTGTCTTGGAAAAGAAACTCTCCATAATTGGATCTCCTTTGAGCCTTGGAAAAGGGATGAGGAGATCATGCTAGAAATGCTTTCTCATGTTGGACCAAATTGGGGTTTGGGTGGATATAGTGACATGTAATCCTCCCAATACTTTGATTTGGAAATACATGTGGCATAATCAGTGACCACACTTCATCTCTTTCCATGAGCAATTAAATTAAGGAATTAGGCAATTGTTCAAGCTTAGAGAGATTGGATTGCCAAGGAATTGGGATCCAATCACTTAAGATTGCCAAGGAGATTAATGAATGCATTGATTGAGGAAGAGATGAGAATGAACTTGATCCGGAGAATGCAACATCTCCTGAACCCAATGATGACCCCATTTCTGATCTTACCCATTCTCTTTACTTTCTGCCATTTATTTTCATGCTCATTACCCCAAATCCCCATTTAAGATTCTGTACTTTAATTTTTTTATTTACTTTCCAGCCATTTAAATTTCTGCATCTCAATCTAAATTCTGTTTAGCTCAACTAGCACATTCTTCTAACTAAAGTTGCTTGACCAATCAATCCTTGTGGGATTCGACCTCACTCTATTGTGAGTTTTACTTGACGACAATTCGGTATACTTGCCGAAGGGAAATTTGTTGAGAGACAAGTTTTCATGCATCAACGAGTTCCCTGGGTAAAGTACCGTGGCTTGCCACCATGTGTACCATGTTGAAACTCGATACTCCGTTGACCCTACGTCGTAAGAGTGACCAGGCACTATAAATTCCCCGAAATGTTACCCCCATTGAGCAATATTGATTATTTGTGAAAAAGCTATGCATAGACTCTTGGGGATGCACGTCGAGGGACAATCTAAGGTTTTCGAACTTGTCGGGTTGGCTGGATAACCGACAGATGAGCTCATTAGCCATAGGACAGGCATGCATCATATGCATTTGTAAGCTTTGCTTGGGTTTGAACTTGTTTTGGTTTGCCTAATTGTTAAACTGTTCTTAACTGCTACCTGAACTATTTGTTGTAACTGTTACCTAAACATGTGCTTTCTTTGTCTATTTTGCCTGTGTTTGTCCTGGTGTGCTACTTTGGAGAATGAGCTTTGGTGCTGAATTGATGATTGTGTTGATTGGTTTTGTGGTTGGTCTTTGATTAAGATTTTCTTATAATAAAAAAAGTGTTTGGATTTCTGAAAGATTGAATATTGTTTCTTTGAAAAATTTTTGAACGATTAGCTATTGGTTTTTAAAAAGATTCATAAGGTAATGATAATCACTGAGCTTGAAAACTATTTTCTTATTAAATATCTTATGACAATTCTGGAACTCCGTGGTGAGACCGTGTGGTTAGGTTCTCACCCCCTACAACTTTATCTTTTCAGGAGACGGGTGAAAAAGCTCACGAAGGGTTGTAATGCGTTTCGATTAGTCGTTAATGCTGTTTAGTTTTTATTTATTTATCCCTCGCCATCAATATTATATTATGTAAGAGGGATAGAAATTGTATAATTTGTGTGTATATAATATGTATAAGTTACTTGAGTAAGAAGTATTGTACATGTATATGCTTGTTTTGTTTTATTTAAAAACTATTCTTTTTTCGCTTTTCAAAAGAACATTGATACGATTTTGAGTCAAAGGCTCAATATTTTATAACTAAGTATATAGAGTCGCCGTAATACTTCTTTCTATCAGAATAACGCAGCCAGAAGTGTGTCATTTTGATAGTGAAGGTGTTACAATAAGAGTACCGACATATCTCCTTGGTTGGTCCTTTTTGTAATTTAAATATGAAATATAAAATCTTTAATTTTCATTGTGTAAAAAGTAGATAATTTATGTTTTTATGATTAACACATCAAGCCATTGACAACTAATCGACGTCATTTTCAAAGATTATAAAAACCACAAAAAAAAACCCGAAACCCTAACGCATCCCCCCTTTCCTCAATACCGCCTCCTTTCGTGAATGTCATTAGGAATCTATATCATCAACCCAAAACCTCCCTTCTTCAAAGTTCAAAAACCAAAACCCTATTTCTTCAACAATGCCGCGACTGCCGTGTGGCTTCCTCCTTCCACATTTTTGAAAACCGGACTCTCTCTTCTAGCGGATGTCGTCCATCATCCTGTTGTGTCTTTGTCTGCGGCTTAAAGCTGCTCGTCATCGTCTCGTCTTCGTCTCACTGATCGCCGTCATCTCGCTGCTCGCTGTCATTTCTTCGTCGTCCTGCTCTCCGCAAGAGGTTAGTGGCACTGTTTTTAGGGTTTTGTGTTGTTTGATGGTTTCTTTTCATGAACTGTTCATTGAATTGAGTCTGTTCTGAATGTGAACCCATTCGAAAGATTGATGTTAGATTGCTGTTGTTGGTGAAATTATATCTGAAGATGGAAATGGAATACTTTGCTGTTGTTGTCTTTTAATTTCTATTGCTGATTTTGAAATATTTCTGAAATTTTTTTTGACCATTTGTTGGTATGCTGTTGCTGTGTTTTGATTTCAGAATTACGGTGATTATATGTTGATGTTTTGAGTAATGCTTATTCAAGCATTATTTTTAGCTAATTTAGTTGCACTAGTTTATAGTAAAGTCATATATGTTTGATCCAAACGCACATAATTCATTCACTTGGTAACATTTTATGCCAAATTTAATATAATGGACTATGGGTTTTGGTTAATTTACCTAATTGAAGTCTTACAGGATGAAGAAAAAAAATTACTATATTGGTTTTTAACATCTTTTGATAATTAGGTGTTGGGAACAATTTAATGTAATGTTATTTTAGGTTTTATTAATTTTTTGATTAATTGTTTTAGATACAAAATTATGATATTTACTACACTAATAATTGCTTCTCTTGGTGTTTGGAGCAGATCTATTTATTAATTTGACCGAAAAAGACTAAGCGGAAATTCAGCAGATTTTGCGGAAAGTAAGAAGGCGCAAAAGAAGGTCTCTGAATGCTATAGTCAACAACTTCAAGTAAATATCAATTCTGTCTACTCTTACTTTTTGAGTTCTATAGTAAGTTTGCCAAGATTTGAATAGATAAAAATCATCTGTTACATTTACATTTGTTGTTTGTAGTGCTGCTATAATATTTTAGAATGTGAATGCCGTTTTTGTAGGCAAGAATCTTGCTTTAGCCAAAGAACAAAAAACTTATAAAAAGGCTATAGCCATTGGCTAAGGCTTCATTCATTCAATTCTCAAGTCTGCAGAGCTGGATTATTTGGGTAGTACATCACCTCGTCGAGCGTAAGACCATCTTCATCTGGCAATTATGATCTGCAACAAAAATAATGATTTTTAATCAATGTTATTAGATACTATTGAATTTAAGTTAGTTTAGTGCTTTATGTTTATTTTTCTCAAATTATTGAATTTTACTTTATATTGAATGATGCACTTATAACAATCTTATTATATATGTTATATTTGTATATATATAATTTGGTTTGTTGTGTTATTTAGATGTTTTATTTGGTTGGAAGTTCTTTAAATTAATCGGTAACTAATAAATTAAAGTTGAATAAATAGACTATTTTAAAAGAGGCAAAATAATAAAAAAGCTAAAATTTTAATAAGAATCTTGTATTTGGCGGTGGTTTCTAACCACCGCAAAACAGTTATATTGTTTGTTTTCCTGGTATTTAGCAGCGACCGCAAAATTTATATATCTTTTTCAAACCCCCTACGACAGCAAGTAAAAAGCTGCTGCAAAAACATTTCTTATTCCGCGGCGATTTTTCCAGCAGTTAGCTTAAATCACCGCTAATCGTTTACCCGCGACCTATCTTTTCGTGGATATTTAACCGCCGCAATATGGCCCCAGAAACCGCTGCATTCTGCCAATAATGTTGTAGTATTTTTTATAATAGGTCAATAGTGTGTTGAAAAATTGTCTTATTAAATACAAAATATTAAAATAAACAATCAAGTCGTTTATCTTTTTCCACCTTTTATATTATATTAAAATCGATGATTTTGTGGTCGATAATTCGTTTAATAATATTAATGGTTTTGTTCGTTTGGATGATATAGATCCTACCTTAAAAAGCGAAGAGTGATCTAGATTTATTATTTAAAATAAATGATGGATATATAGTTATTTTTGTATTTTTTTTATAATCGACACTAGATTAGTCAATTTTTAGTCGTCAATTATTTAGTAAAAAAAAACTACGCACATTTGCTCTCTCATTTCACTTTTCTTTTAATACAAAACTTTTATAATTGTTATTTCTATGAATATTATAACATAATATTAGAATTTCATAAAAAAAAATTAGAATTCGATCTTTAATAAGTCATAATTAACCTTTGTATACGATCATTTTTAAGGGGATCATTTACATTCACTTCTAGAAAATTTATTTTTAGTGATCATAAAATTAAAATAATCACTAATATATTTACCGGCAATTAGATATTAGTTGTCTTATGTTTTACCGCTAAAAAATTTTAGTAATAATTATATAATTCTCGATAAAAAATTTTTTAATGATCACAAAAGGTATATAATTATTATTATAATGTATAATAATAACAATAAATATATAATTAACGCAAAAATATAAAATAAATAAGACATATAATAAATATTGTGTTATTATCATTAAATATTTGCCATTAAAATTGATTTTTATTACGGTGATTATGATATACAGAATTAGTTTCTTATGGTAATTTTCTTCATCTACAAGATTCTAATATAACTGTACTTTTTTACTTAACAAAGAAATTAAACGATTATATACCCGTCAAACCAACTTCAAAGATATATTACAATATACCTCATGCCTAACGAAAATGGTCATCCTTTTTCCAGCCGAAACAAAGATGGTGTGATATGAATCAATTAGTTCCAATTCTTCTAAACTGATGGTGATGAATCTCAAATTAAAAAAATGTTGGGTAAAGACATATGTATATCATAATTTTTCGGGTGGGATTATATAAATTATATTGGCTGCGGTGTTAAGCCCCAGCCTAAATAACTAGGGCTGGAAGTGAGTCGAGTTGAGTCGAACTAGATCAAATTTAAGTTCGACTCACAAAAATTGAGCTTGGCTTACAGCTCGACTCATTAACAATCGAGTCTATTTCTTAAGCTCAAACTCGACTCACCGAAAGCTCACGAGCTGGCTGGAGTTCACGAGCTAGCTCAAATAATAGAAACATAAATATATAATCTATAATTCTATATCAATAAATTATAACTTATATATTTTAAAAAAATATTTAAAAAGATCAATTTTATCAACTCACAAGCTAATGAGCTGAGCTTATCCAAACTCAAATTCGGCTCATTTAATTTATGAACTCAATTATAAGCTCAAACTAGACTCACTAGCTCATGAGTTTAACTTATCAAATTATTAACGAGTCGAACTCAAGCTACTTGCAGCCCTATAAATAACTAATAACTAATAGTTACTGATCTAAATCTATTATATATTATTAAGAATAAATAATCATTTTTTATCATGAAAATTTTAAACATTGATAAAATTGATCATATCTAATTTAAATAAGACTTATAATCATAAAAAATTAACTCCGTCTGATAAATTTAACCAATCATTGAATTTAAATTTAAAGTTAATTCCATTACAAATTTTATAAAATTTTTAAAATATCCTTTTCTTTTATCTTCTTCATTCCCATCTTTTACCCTAACTAAATTAACTAATTCCTCCCTTCACTTCTCTCATTCTTCTTCTCCCACCACTCTTATATCGTCGCCGCCAATTCTCCCATATCTACTCCTCGACAGCATCATCATCACGTCGTGATTATTGGACTACTGCTACTTTTACTTCTGATCTCAAAAATAGCACCGTAAATAATGCACCAAAAGTGAAGAGGCGGAAGCATACTCCAGAGAGAGTTGTACTCATTGATAGGTTGTTGGTCAAGAGGGACAAAGCATTGTGTTTTGGGAACGGCACTGGCATTGATTTGGAAATCATTTTTTTCATAACTTGACATCTATATCACTAAATTGTTATAGGTACTGTAATTCTTTACCACCTCTCGACCAATTTTCTTGTCTTAAAGTTCTTGAAATCTTGGAATTTTATGAGTTGGTGTCAATTGATAATGAGTTTTATAGATCTTCTATATTAAAGCCATTTTCATCTTTGGAGATATTAAAATTCATTTACCGGCATGGACAAAGTAGTGACGAAATGTGATGGAGCAGTTGACGACAAGGATGGTAGCCAGAAGCTGTCGGTGGCGCAGAGTAGCAAGAGCCCAATAGTCACAACGCAATGACGACACTGCCGAGGAGTAGATTTGGCAAGGAAGAGGCTGGCGGTGACGATCCGAGAATGATGAGGGAAGGAGATTGAGAGAGATGAAGGGAGGAACTGGTTGATTTGGTTAGGTTAAAAGATTGGGATGGAAAAGATGAAAGGAAAGGGCATTTTAGAAATTTCATAAAATTTTTAACGGAATCTACTTTAAATTTAACGATTGGTTAGATTTTTCAGAAGGAGTTAATCTTTCTTGGTTACAAGTCTTGTTTAAATTACTCGGTATAAATCTTTTATGTCAAAAATGACTATTTACTCTATTATTAATTTTACAATTAAAATATATTATATACTATTTTATTATTACTATTGAAATTAAATTTTTTTCCTCCAAAATTAAATATTTCTTTCTTCTTCCTTCTTTTCCTCTCTCTTTTTTATTTCTCTCATTTTTTTATTTACTTTATCTCTCTTATATATTATTATCAATACCTAATTACAAATTTAACAATCAAAATGTGCAACATGACATTCTCTAATTATAATTAAAATTAAATTAAAATCAAATTTATCTATCTATTATATTACTAATTTTACAATTAAAATGTACCACATGTCATTCATTTATTATAATTGAAATTAAATCTTTTTTTTTCAAAATTAAAGAATTCTCTCTTCCTCCTCTCTCTCTCTTTCTCTCTCTCTCTCATTTCTTCATCTACTCTATCTCTCTTATATATCATTATCAATGACTAATTAAATATTTAACAATATAAGTGTGCAACATGACATTTTCTAATTGTAATTAAAATTAAATTAAAATTAAATCTATTTATCTATTATATTACTAATTTTACAATTAAATATACCACATGTCATTCATTCATTATAATTAAAATTAAATATTTTTTCTAAAATTAAAGAATTCTCTCTTCCCATCTCTCTCTCTCATTTTTTCACATACTCTATCTCTCTTATATATCATTATCAATGGCTAATTACAAATTTAACAATCAAAATGTGCAACATAATATTTTTTAATTGTAATTAAAATTAAAATATACTATATTATATTACTAATTTAAAAACCAAAATATGTCATATCACACTCTCTCATTAAAATTCAAATGAAATATTTTTCTGTAAATGAATAAACTCTTCCTCCATCCTCTTATCTACCTATCTCTCTTTCTCTATTTTTTCTCTACCATTCCCACTTTATATATTACTTCTAATATGTATCATGAGATATTCTTTCATTACAATTAAAATAAAATATTTTCTCCAAAATAAACAAATTTTCTTTCATTCTTCTTCTGCATCTTTCCCTCACTTTTCTCTCTCATGCTCTATCTCTCTCTACTTTTTCTATTTTACAA
>NC_029773.3:81068084-81068899 GCF_000817695.3 Arachis duranensis | reverse complement strand
TAATTTTTTTATTTAGTTTTAAATTGTTACCGGTTATCTTTCTAATAATCTATATTCTTACATCTCTTTGATTTATTATATATAATTTGGAGAGAATACTAATATTATGATTAATAATTAGAATCAAGATTCAATTATTTCAAAAGAAATTAATTTTGAGTTAATTTTATAACTATTAATATACATTATTTTATACTAATATCTAATTATATTTTTATATAGAGAGAGAAAAAATATATTTTTAAGTAACAAACATGAAAATTAATTGTTTTTATTTGTGCAAAAGACTTAATACCTAATCAAATATAAAAGTATACACATTAAATTCTTTCAAATTTTAGATAATGAATGTTAAAATTAATTATTAGTAAAAAATTAAACTATTTCACATGAAATTAAAATAATAACTAAAAAGCTTATTTATTTGATTTTTTTATTTACAGAGATCCTAGTCTTCTTAGATAATAGAAACTTTTGTCCCCTACGACTTTTTTGTAAAAGTAGTTTGATTCTATTGATTTTTTCTGAGATAATCTATAATGTCAGGACAAAATTGACGTAATTTTAAAAAATTTATATATCCATAATGTTATTACAGGTAAAAATACTAGTATTATATCCAATGTAATTCACATAAAAAAATAAAAATAAAAAATATGCATTCAGATGAATGTTATCTAATAATGGTCCTTCTTATACAGTACTCAAAGATAATAAGTTAATTATTAGCAAATGCATGTTGATGATGAGATTAACAATTTTATTGATATATGTTCTAATGATACATTTTAAAAATATTATAAATAAAAAATATT
>NC_029773.3:81039684-81065048 GCF_000817695.3 Arachis duranensis | reverse complement strand
TGTATTTGTGTCCCTTTGGGTTTCCTTGGGGTATCTTATTCTATTTATATGTATATGTTGCTATGCTCGGACTGTTATCTTCGCAAACGGATTTTGAGTCTTGATATTCCTGTTTTTGACACTCCTTTGTATATATATAATCTTGCGTTGGCTTATCCTTCGTTCGTTACGTTATCGATTGGAGTGTTGTGCTTTCGAGTTGCGATTTTTGTTTACCCCTTTTTCTACAAAGGCTCCTAGTTATAATCAATCATTCATACTACTATACGTACTAAATTTTATTTTCGAGGTCGTAATATCTTGCCATCTCTGAATTATGACTTAAGCATAAGACTCTGTATGGTAGGGTGTTACATTATGGTATCAGAGCAGTTCGTTCCTGTAGAGCCTGAGGGACGGACTGACTATGCTTCTGTGCATTCTCTGTATATGTGTTATGTGCCATTAGTATATCTACTTGATATAACTGGCATAAATGTTCATGAGCATGCATTTGGGACTTGAAGCACTAAACTTCCGATATTGAGACTGATCAACTTAATATCGATTGTTTGGTGTGTATAGGAACCAGATGGCGCCTTGTGGACGTGGTAGAGGCCGTGGTAGAAGTCGTACTAATGCTTGTGCACCGGAGGTTAACCCTAATAATCCGATAAACCTTATGACTGCATTGGAGAACATGGCTGCTGCGATGCAAGCCACTGCTGAAGCTCTTGGGCAACAGATGAACAATCGTGGCAACGACAGAAATAGAGCTCAGGGACCAATAGAGGTCAGAAGTTTCTCTGTGATGGTAAACAAGTGTAGGGTTGTTGAGGATTGTGTGAAGAAGGCAGCCGCTGAGAGAGGAAGTCACAAGGGACCATTCCCACAAAACTGAGGGAAGAGCTTTGCACCTAGAGGTACGCCTTTCAAGTGGGGAAGTTCTTTCAGGAGGCCCAACAACAACAACTCCCAAGGAAAAAGGTTTGGGAAGCAGCCACAAAATGAGCAAGCTTGTGCTAGGTGTGGAAGTCACCATCCGGGAGTCCCGTGCATGGCCGGATGGGGTTTGTGCTATTACTGTGGTAAGGCGGGACATAAGGTCCCAAACTGTCCAGAAAAGCAGAAACAAGGTGCTGGAAAAGCACAACAGACTGGTCGGGTGTTCACCACCTTAGCTATAGGTGCCGAAGGATCTGAAACACTCATTCGAGGTAACTGTGAGATGATTGGTCAAACTTTAAATGCTTTATTTGATTCGGGAGTATCGCATTTATTCATTGCATTTGAGAAAGCCCATGAGTTAGGATTGAAGATCGTAACCTTAGGTTATGACCTAAAAGTGTATAATGCTACCCATGAAGCCATGGTAACTAGGCTAGGATGCCCGAAAGTTTTGTTTAGATTCAAGCAACGTGATTTTGTCCATAATTTGATCTGCCTGCCGATGATCGGTCTTGATCTTACCTTGGGATTGGACTGGTTATCTGAGAACCATGTCCTGCTTGATTGTTCTTCAAAGTCGGTGTACTTTATACCGGAAGATACAGAAGGGCCGGTTGTGGTGAATAATTATTACTTGAATTCGATGATGGTGAACTGTTTCGGAACCGAATGTCAGGGTATCCTGTTGTTAACTGCAGGTGTTTCGGGTGATGATCAAGGGATTCTAGTAGTGTGTGAGTTTCCGGAAGTGTTTCCCGATGACATTGATGAATTTTCACCTAACCGAGAGATTGAGTTTGCTATTGAATTGGTGCCTGGGGAGGGACCAATCTCAAGTGCTCCTTATAGAATGTCACCATTAGAGATGGCCGAGCTAAAGTCTCAGTTAGAGGATTTGTTGGGTAAGAATTTTATACGACCAAGTGTCTCTCCGTGGGGTGCGCCAGTGCTACTGGTAAAAAAGAAAGATGGGAGTATGCGGCTCTGTGTGGAGTATAGGTAGCTGAACAAAGTCACAATAAAGAATAAGTACCCTTTTCCGAGGATTGATGATCTCATGGATCAGTTACAAGGAGCTAGGGTTTTCTCCAAGATCAATTTACAATTCGGTTATCACCAGATAAGGGTGAGGGGTGAAAATATCCCTAAGACAGCTTTCAGGACTCGTTATGGTCATTACGAGTACACTGTAATGTCCCATGGGTTGACAAACGCTCCTGTAGTATTCATGGATTATATGAATAGAGTGTTTCGTCTGTTTTTGGATAAATTCGTTGTTGTCTTCATTGACGACATACTGATTTACTCCAAGACTGAAGAAGAGCATGCAGAACACTTGAGGACCGTGTTGCAGATTCTAAAGGAGAAGAAAATCTATGTAAAACTGTCTAAGTGTGAGTTTTGGAAGAGTGAGGTGAAGTTTTTGGGTCACGTGGTGAGTAAGAAGGGAATAGCCGTAGATCCAGCTAAGGTGGAGGCTGTGATGGGATGGAAGCAACCAACCACAGTAACGGAGATAAGGAGTTTTCTGGGCTTAGCTGGCTATTACCGAAGGTTCATCAAAGACTTTTCGCAATTAGCTTTGCCGTTGACAAAGTTAACCCGCAAAGACACTCCGTTTGTTTGGACTCCTGAGTGCGAGGAGAGCTTTCAGGCATTGAAGAAAAAGTTGACCACCGCACCTGTGTTAGTGTTACCTGAGCCGAACGAGCCTGTTGAGGTATACTGTGATGCCTCATTAAAGGGTCTAGGATGCGTGCTGATGCAGCATCACAATGTGGTGGCGTATGCCTCACGCTAGTTGAGACCTCATGAAGTTAGTTATCCTATGCACGATTTGGAACTCGCTGCGGTTGTGTTTGCCTTGAAGGTGTGGAGGCATTATCTCTATGGGGTTAAGTTCCAAGTCTTCTCTGATCACAAGAGCTTGAAATATCTATTTGATCAGAAAGATCTTAATATGAGGCAGAGGAGGTGGATGGAATTATTGAAGGACTACAACTTTGAGTTGAATTACCATCCGGGAAAGTCGAATGTAGTGGCAGATGTGTTGAGTCGGAGGTCGTTATATGCGGCTTGGATGATGCTTTAAGAGGATAAGTTACTCAAGGGATTCGAGAGTCTGAAAATTGGTGCTCGAGAAGTATCCAGAACTTTGTGTTGGAGCCGAGTAGAAATCTCAAGTGACTTTAAGTCCGAACTCCTAAAGGCTCATCAAAATGATAAAGCATTATGGAAGGTGTTACCAGCTATTGAGCAAGGGAAATAGTGGAGAGTGTCGGAAGAAAAAGATGGGTTATGGAGATTCAAGAGTAGGAACACAAAAGCGGATTCTCCATTTACCTGGGAAGTACTAAGATGTACCATGATTTAAAGGCGATGTTTTGGTGGCCGGGTATGAAGAATGATGTGGTGGAATATGTTTCAAAGTGCTTAATTTGTCAAAAGGTAAAGATTGAACATCAAAGACCTTCCGGTATGTTGCAACCTTTAGAGGTTCCGCAATGGAAGTGGGAAAGTATTGCAATGGACTTTGTGTCGGGATTGCCAAGGACTAGGGCTGGTTTTGATGCTATTTCGGTGATTGTGGACTGACTGATGAAGTCAGCTCACTTTTTACCCATTCGGATAACTTACACCCTTGAGGAGCTAGCATGGTTATACATAAAGGAAATTGTGAGACTTCATGGTGTACCTGCTACTATAGTCTCTGATAGAGATCCTCGTTTCACTTCAAGGTTCTGGGGTGCATTTCAGAAAGCTTTTGGAACCCGATTAAGCTTGAGTACAGCTTACCATCCTCAAACAGATGGTCAATTCGAGAGGACGATCCAAACACTAGAGGATATGTTGAGAGCTTATGTTTTGGACCAACCGGCGAGTTGGAATCGGTATATGCCGTTAGTGGAGTTTGCATACAATAATAGTTACCATGCAAGCATCGGAATGGCTCCGTATGAGGCCTTGGATGGGAGGAAATGTCAATCTCCGCTATGTTGGTATGAAGCTGGAGAGAAAGGTTTGTTGGGGCCAAAAATGATAGCTGAGACCACTGAACAAGTCAAGAAAATCCGAGATAGGATGCTTACGGCGCAGAGTCGCCAGAAGAGTTACGCCGATCAGAGGCGGAAACCCTTGGAATTTGAGGAAGGAGATCATGTTTTCCTTAAGGTTACTCCAACTACAGGAGTAGGTAGGGCGATTAAAGCGAAGAAGCTGAATCCTCGGTACATTGGTCCATTTCAGATCTTGGAGAGGATTGGACCGGTGCGTATCGAATGGCTCTACCTCCTTGTCTTTCGAACCTGCACGACGTATTTCACGTGTCGCAGCTTCGGAAGTACACTTCTGATGCTAGCCATGTGTTGGAACCTGAATCGGTTCAGTTAAGAGAAGATTTGACGCTTCCAGTAGCTCCAGTTAGAATTGATGATACTAGTATCAAACGGTTGCATGGGAAAGAGGTTTTATTGGTCAAAGTGGCATGGAGTCGAGGCGGTGTTGAGGAACACACTTGGGAACTTGAGTCGAAGATGCGAACGGATTATCCGCACTAATTCTCAGGTAATTGAATTTGAATTTTGTGGGCAAAATTCCCAATTAGGTAGGTAGAATGTAAGACCCGGTTAATTAACGGCTAATTAACCTATAAATGAGAATTTATTCTAAAAAGCCAAAAATGTGATTTTTATGGCTTAATATGATAAAGGAGATTGAGACGGGAATTTTGGTACCAATTTTGTGGAATTCGGACCAAGATTAGACCGAATGGGCCAAACCGGGCCAACCGGACCCAAAGTGGGCCCTTGGCCCAACTAAACTAAACTAAAATCTAGTTTTCAGCACTCTCTCTCCTCATTTGAGACACTAAACACGCTGAAATGGAGGCCATGGAGGGAAGAACACTCTCTCAACTTCTATCTCTCACTTGATCTTCAAACCACCATAATTTTTGATCTAGAGCTCCGATTACCGCACCGTTTATGGCCACGCGTTCACTGTGAAGAGCTCTACAAAACCCATACAATCAATCTTGAGGTAATTCACGTTTTGTTCTTCAAATTTCCAGCCTTGTTTTCGAGTTTCATGAGCAAAAATGTTGAGATTTTGGGCTCTTTGATGTTATAGGACCCAACTCTCTTGAAGGAGAAGATTAATCTTGCCTCCTTGGACCTTGGGTGTGTAAGATTCTCAACCCTAATGTAATTTGTTGTTCTATGATGTTTGGGTATTGAGATGTTGTGTATGGGTATGATGATTGTAGCTTAGGTTGTGTGTATGTAAATTTTGGGGCTTGATTGAGACCTTGAAAAGTTTGAAAAGAGATTTTTGGTAGTAAAAATCTGTGCTTGGAGGTGTTGAGGCCTTGAGAGCTTGAGGAAAAGTGGTTTGGAAGTGCTCTGGTTGAGCTTGAGAAATCGGTTAAGGTATGGTCTCGGTTTCTCGTATCTAATATGTAATGTGGTAGAAAATACTTAGGCTAGAGGCCCTAAGATAGGCATTGAATTGATGATGTTGTTGAATGGTTGAGATATATGATGTGGTCATATATGTGATGATGATTATTGATGCCTTGATGGTATGATGTATGAGAATTATGCATGTTGTGATATATGCTTGATGAGTAATTGAGGTTGAATTGTGGGTGACACCATGTTGATGGTGAGTATGATATTGAGTATGTGTAATGATTGTTAATTGGAAATGGTATTATTGGAAATTGGGATAAGAAAGTATGTATGGCATGGTTATGTGTTGTCTCTTTGCCATTTGATTGAGAAGTATTAAATTAGTGGGGTGATGCTTTGTGAATTGTGGTGAAGTGTTGATGTGTGAGTTGAGGAGGCTTGATGTTGATTTTGGTACATTTTGATTGATTTCAAAAAGGGTTAAAATTGGCATGTTTTGGTTGATTTTGAAAAGAGATAAAAATGACTTGTTTTGAAAATGGCACATTGTGATTTTGTATGAAAATATGATTTTTGGGCATACTTTGACGGGACATAACTTGGATTACGAATCCCTGTTCTATGCCAAATTTGTTTAGAAATGAAATTGGATCCGGGATGTCCATGCCATTCGAAGAACCGGCAAAAAACGATTTAAAATGAGAAAGTTATGTCCGTCGGAAGATTTGGGTTTGAATCTGTGAATTCTGCAGCTTTTAACTTCGAAAAATTTTAGTAGAATAATCCCCCGCGCGTAGGCGCACTTGACGCGTACGCGCCGTTTTTCTTGAAAGCACCATCCACGCGTGCGCGTGGTGTGCGCGGGCGCGCCGATGCGCTGCACCCAATGCCTAGCTATTTTTCCGAGAGTTGTGCCAGAGTTGTGCCAACTTTATGCCTGGGGCGCAAATGCACCCACGCGTACGCGTGGTTGACGCGTGTGCGTCGTTGGCTATTTTTGAATTCGCGCGTCCGTGTGAAGGGCGCTTACGCACCGATGAGTTTTGTGGCCATCCACGCATACGCGTGGAGTACGCGAGCGCGTGGATCTATTTTCATCCCAAAGTTGATTCTTGAGTTTTAAAAGTCAAATTTCATACTTCGAAGCCTCCGATCTCACCACTTATGTCTTAAATCATTATGATATGCCTAGCTATGAGAAAAGGAGCTAGTGAATGTGGTAACTTGCGAGTGAAACAAGGAAAAAAATGAATGATCAATGAGGATTAAAGATGATTATGTGAGATGTGGAGGATGGCGGTGGAAGTGCTTGTTATGCCATGGGCCGAAAGGCCGTAATCGTTAATGAAATGGCTGGTTATAGATTTAACCGTGAGCCGGATGGCTGGTTATGGATTTAACCATGAGCTGGGTGGCTGGATTTTTGCCGTGTTACGGTGGAGCCATGATTATGGCTAAGAATAAATGCATATATGCTGTTGAATGAATTGTGAATGTTGCACTTTCACTGTTAGAGATGAGAGTTTCCCTGGAAGGAAGCAAGTGGCTAGCCACCACGTGCTCCAGGTTGAGACTCGAAGCTCTATTGACCCTATGTCGTCAGGGTGGCTAGGCACTGTGAAAGCCCCGGATGAGCTCACCCCACCCGTAAATATTCACCAGTGAGGGTGATGAATATGGATCATGATTATGATCAAGTTTATATTGAGTATAACTCGAGTTGGGGAGACACGACAGAGGGACAGTCCAATGGTTAGCTACCAGAACTTGTCGGGTTGGTTCTATAACCGACAGATGATATCATCAGCCATTAGGGACAGGCATTCATCATATGCATACTACGTGAATTGTTTGATACTACTTATTTGACTGCATATTACTTGCTAATTGTCTAAATGTCTTATCTGTTCCTATTTGTATATCTCTTGTTTGAAATAACTGTGTTTGCTATATTATACTCCTGCTGGTGATTGGGAGGTCTGAAGGAATTGGAAAGGGAAGTATTAGTTAGACTGAAGAATCTTTAGTCAGATGCCCTTTATGGTTTAGCTTGCTTATAAGCTTTGAATTATCTGGAGGAAGTTCTAGGATTGCCTTCGGCTTTCCTCTATTATTATGTATTATATATGTGGAAGCTGTTACCATGCTGGGAACCTCTGGTTCTCACCTATGCGGATTTTGTGATTTTCAGATGCAGGACGTGAGATTTCTCGCTGAGGCATGCTGGAGACTTCTGGATTAGCGAAGATCCTTTGTTCTCGGGACTCTGTTTTGATTCATATGTTTTGTTTAGATACTTTTATCTCCATTGAATAATACAAACTCTGATGACTCCTCTTATAGGAGATTTTGGAGAATAGGTTTTCTGTATTTGTGTCCCTTTGAGTTTCATTGGGGTATCTTATTCTATTTATATGTATATGTTGCTATGCTCGGACCGGTTATCTTCGCAACCGAATTTTGAGTCTTGATATTCCTGTTTTTGACACTCCTTTGTATATATATAATCTTGTGTTGGCTTATCCTTCGTTTGTTACGTTATCAATTGGAGTGTTGTGCTTTCGAGTTGCGATTTTTGTTTACCCCTTTTTCTACAAAGGCTCCTAGTTATAATCAATCATTCATACTACTATCGTACTAAATTTTATTTTAGAGGCCGTAATACCTTGCCATCTCTGAATTATGACTTAAGCATAAGACTCTGTATGGTAGGGTGTTACAACTATGGTAGGATCGGATTGTGGATTTGGCAGTGATATCCGCAAATTCGCATATGCACACGTCTCATATAAATAGCATAGTTTATGATACCTTGTTTTTTGTTGTACTTCAACTTAAAATCATTAAACTTAGATCTTGTGTTATTATTATTTATCTTTTATTATTCAAGAGAATTTTTATTGATAATATTTTAGGAATAAATAAGTTTAAAACAAGTAAAAAAATAAATTTTTTGAACTTTTTTTTCAGCCAAACAAAATGATAAAAGTTTTTTTTAATTATACAGATATACATGATATCCGATCTGCAAATATATGGATCGGATTGGATAGAATCAAATCGGATCCAACCTGAAAAATATGGATATCATATCAGATCCGATCCAATGAGTGCAATGCAGATCAGATAAAATTATAGGTTATATCTGATCCGTGTGCAGTCCTATTTAAAAGGGAATAATTTTAGTGCATGGACTAATTGGGCTTAAGGTGTATCATACTTTAATCTGGACTGAAGTCTCCATGGATATTGTTACCTAAACTCCTAAAGAAACAAATCTCCCTTTATTTGTACACCGAAAGAAAATCTCCCTGTATTTTATATCCATTTATTTACTATAACCTTTCTAGATTTTAAGTAGGACAGAAAATAGGCAGAGCCAAATTTTGATTTTAACGAATCTGACTCATATTATAAATTGATGATCTAAGTCTAGATTTGTTATTTTTTATAGAGTCTTTTTAGGTTCGTTGAGTCTAATCTGTTTAAAGCCTGACAAGTCTACGAACTTATTTGAAAAACTTATTTCGTGAATTAGAACTAAAAACAATACATTTAAAAATCTAAATTGACATTAAATATGTAAAAAATTAGATTTTGAATTTTATTTATAATTTTGAAAAAATTAATTTGATTATCTCTAATTATTGAATTAGAGTTTTTATTTGAAAAATAAATTGTAAGTTGATAACTAAATAATATTTTCATAAATATTATTATTTGATTAAATTTAGTTTCAAATTATTACTTTATTACCACTAATTTTATTAAAAATACATATACTTGTAACACCCTAAATTTTAGCACGTCATGATCATACCAAAAGTAAGGCATTACTAACCCATTTTTCTTTATTATCTATTTAATATTGAGCCTTTATATCGGTATCACGTTTCAGTTTTTAAGAAAATTAATTCCACAAAATTTTGTTTCTATTAATTAAAACCACATATCAAAGATCTTCAAATAATAATAATCACATAAATACTATTAATAATAAGTGCTATACAAATAAATTCAATATAAAGTTCGAATACAATACCTATCCTTCTGGATAAACTAGAAACTAAAGCAACAAGGATGAGGGAACTCTATAAAAGTGACAGGAATCATAGGAAAACCTACTAATCGTCCGCGGCTTTATACTGAGTCTTCGAACTTGTGCTACTGAAAGGGTGAAAAATTTTGGGGTGAGAACAAACCACACGTTCTCAATAGGGACAGAGAATGTCGTAAGAGTAAAGAAATAAGTTGCAAAAATCGCTTTTTAACTTTGAATAATTACCTTTAGAACTCTTTAAAACTCACTTTAACGACTTTGGTTAATTCTTAGTAAGTTAAGTCATTTAAGAAAATCCCAGTCAGCAGTAACAACCGAAACCCGCAACAAACATAATAACTATAGCACACAAAGAAAAACAAATACAACACATACACAATCACAAAAAAATACAACAAGCAAGCACAACTAAATGCAAATGTGCAAATATCATGATGCATGTCTATCCCTAACGCAGGCCATGAGTTCATGTGTCGGTTGCCTACCCGCTCCCGACATTACTCGGGCATGAGTCCCAGATGTGACTTTTCAGATGCATATAGTGGGCTCATAAGTTTTACGGCTAAGCCGCATACAGTGTGACTTTCAATATTTTTCAATATGCTTATATCTAGAAAACAGTTCTCAATGTGTGGGTGTCCCCACTATACATTTGGCACTAAGGCCAAAATACTGTCACATCTGCTCTCCTGTGGCAGACAGTCTCTTAAAGTTTTTCTTTATCTTTGCTCTCTACTCTCCTGTGGCAGAGGTTCTTTTAATTAATATATTCCTTTAATCTTTGTTCTCTGCTCTCCTGTGGCAGATATTCCTATTATCTCTCTTTCCTTTACTTTTCGTTCTCCTTTTTTTCTTTCTTATCAAACCAAACTCATATCATAATTTAAATGAAATCTTTTCTCAAATGATTGGATTTAAAACATTATACTTTTCTTGATAAATTGAATTCAAATAGAATAAATATTTTCTTAACTAAATAAATCTCAAATAATTTAATTTTTCAAAACCAAATCTTTTAAAATAGTATTTCAAATAAAGTCTCAAAGATTATAAAATTTTGACAGCATTTCCTCTAAAATTCAGACTATGCCACCCTTCCAGGTCCCAACCAAACAATCTCTCAATCATTTCGAATATCAAATCCTTTTCAATAATCAGACAATTTTCAAATATCAAATAATTTTCAATAATCAAATTATTTTCTTTAAAGCTAAGCCTCTTTTTGTTTCAATAAAGTTCAGTTCTCTTTCAAACCTTTTGCTATTAAAACCAAAAGAACAAGCGGCACGTTCATTCAAACTTTACAAAACCTCCCGATCATATTTTTTTTACATTTAACATTAATAACTAAAACCACCTTTTCATTTATGGTTATAAGAACCCGGACAGAACCTCCCTCACTTTCATAATTCCTTAATTCATATGTCATTTAATCAAAGCATAAACGTAACGTAATTTCAACCACAATTCAAACAATCAAGAATTTAGATACGTTCATCAAATTCAATCATTCTCACAGTCAACACTTATTCATCAAATTCAATTAGTCCAGACAAACACAATTTATTTGCAATTACTCAATAAACCTTTTGGCATTCTTAACATAAAAACTATTAATTATTTTAAAATAAAACCCCCTATCTTGATTGTCAAACCCATAAAGTAAATGTTTTAAATAAACCCTTTTCTCTCGGCTCGCACCAAGCGGCAGCCACAACCACAACTTTATCCACTATTCGCAGTAACAACCGCAACTCTAATCGCGGCATGCAACAACTCTAGTAGTTAGGAAAATGGTGACAACGTCAACAATCACAATAACCATTCACTTATTCAACACAAATTTAATCAGTGAGAATTTATCGAAATTCTACTTCCGTACGAAATCAAAATACTCGAAATTTTGAAGAAGTTTTTTGACCGAGCTGCCGAAAAAAAAACATTCGAAATCGTCTGTACCTCTTAAAACTCTAATTGACTAAACTCAAGGGGTAGAAAAACTATGTCACTCTCAACTTCCACCGATCAAAAGTAGTAACAATATATAGAGAAGAAAGATACAAACACTTTTACCGAATTAAATTTTTTATTAGAATTACGGATCGTAAGAAATCGTGGAAGGAAGCTCACGGTTCCATGGCCTCACGCCTCACTCTCTCTCCCTCGATTTTCTTCCTTTCCTTTCTCCAAATGCTTTCGGCTGAATGAAGATTTAAAAAAATTGAAGTAGAAAGGTATAAGGTTCCACGGTTTTCTCTCTCACTCTCGGTCACTATCTTCTCACCGTGCAAGAAAATGAAATCCAAAAAAGCTAGATGATGATAATTAATGTGATAAGAAAGGGTTAGGTGTCATGGTTATTGAATGGAAAGGAAATATGTGTAATTAATTATATATATAGTATGTATGATTAGCAAGCCACGTTTGGCTTTAACTTCTTCCAATTCCTTTAAGCTTTGGTCATATATATATAATGGAATACTTATACAATGTGTATAATGGAGGTTTATGGAGTATTAGAGATATAATCATTAGTGTTACTTTTTACAATCAATTGAAACTTTTGGAATGAGTGGTATCATGACATGGTATTAGAGCGCTAGATCCGAAAGGTCAAGAGTTCAATCCATGGTGAATCCTAAAACTAGTTTAATATTTTGGGAAGATGTTTATTATCCCTAGTATTCAAATAGTTATTCTAGTTAGCATGGGGGATGTTCATTTTATAACTCATAACCTATTGTACACATTGTAAATATAGTCCATTGCCTCTCCCATATATCTCATTATAATAAAAAAATTAAAAATGATCTAAAAATTATATTGAATTTTAAATTTAAAGTATTATAAAATTTAATTATTTTTAAGAAAATAATTTTTTTAAGTAAAATAATAAATCATGAATAACTCAATATTTAATTTTCAAAAACTCGAGTTGTTATAATATTAGCCCGAGCCCTTCTTCCCCAATCAAAATCCTAATTTAACACAACCTTAACCCAAATATTCACTCATAGCCACCACTCACCCACTGCCAACACTTTTTCCAAATATACACACACGCACGGGAAGAAAGAAAGAAACGTGAAGGGAAAAGGGGGAAAGAGAGAGAATCGGGAAGAGAAGGAAAGGGGAAAAGGGGGGACACGTTGAGCAAGAGGAAGAGTTGACGAGAAGGGAGCAACGCTGTGCCTCCATCACTGCCGTTTGCGCCTCCTGTTACCGTGAGCTTCGCACAGAGCAACCAAGGCCGTTGAGGATCCATCCATGCTGTCGCTGCTGCGTTACCATCGAACCTGCCGTTGTCGCTGAAAAAAACTCGTCGTTGTCGTCTATTAGACCATTTGGCCAGTACTCCCAAGAGTACTCCACAGACAAACAAGCCCAAATAAGATGATTAACAACTCTATATTTTTTTTTATTATATTACATGTTTATTTTCCTTCCTTTATTATTCTGGAATGTGTGAGTCAACTTTTATTCTTTATTCTGTTAGCATCTTATTAGCATATTCTACAAATTAAAAAGATTTGATAGATATGATTGTATCTATGATGAGCTTGTAAAAGTTGTATATATTACAGCAGCATACAGCAGAATAAATCAAAAGAAAAGTATTATACAATTTTTATTCTTCTCTTCTCCTTACTGTTCAGAATTCAGTATGGTATCAGAGCTTTAAATCTTTACTATATCCATCCATGGTGAAGACCGCAAATCCAAATGAAATACCTTTTTCTCCTTCTCTTTCTTCTTCCTCTGTTATACAAACAATGAATGATAATAATTCAAATCCCTCTCAAAATCCTGCTAGCCCCTTCTACATACACCCAAGTGAGAACCCAACATCAATTCTTGTTTCCCCTGTACTCACAGGAAACAACTACCATTCCTGGTGTCGTTCCTTTTCTATGGCCATAATTTCCAAAAACAAATGTGCCTTCTTGACAGACTCAATCCCTTCTCCTTCACTTGATGACCCAGTTTATCCTACCTGGGAAAGGTGTAATAATTTAGTCCTTTCCTGGCTATTTCATTCCCTTTCACCTTTCATTATCCAAAGTGTCATTTATCTGTCTACTGCTTCGTCTGTTTGGAAAAATCTTCGAGATTGCTTCTCATAGTCAGATCTATTGCGCATTGCTGAATTGCAGGAGAAAATTTATGCACTCAAACAAGGTTCACTCTCTGTCACTGAATTTTTCACTACCCTAAAGACTCTATGGAAAGAGATAGAAAATTCACGCCGCCTCCCTCTCTGTACATGCCCTGCAAAGACTTATCGTAACCAAGGCTTCATCATCCGATTCTTGAAGGGACTTGATGAATATTTTTCAGTGGTAAGATCCCAATTGCTTCTCCTTGATCCTCTGCCTCCAGTCAATCGAGTTTTTTCCATGGTAATTCAACAGGAAAGACAATAACAAGCAACTTCTCGCATTCTAGATGAACAACGAACTATTGCTACCGCCATTGAAGGTCAACGACCAGAACATGGTCGCGAACGCGGATCTGGCTTCTCCAGCAAAGGACGCAATGGGAATTCCTCCAAGCACTGTACTCATTGCAGTAGAATAGGGCACACGGTGGACGTGTGCTATGGAAAGCACGGGTATCCACCTGGACACGCGCGATACCCTGGACGACCGCGTGCTGGTGATCACACTGCTTCTTCCATCAACAGCGCCACTTCCTCCATTACTAACCCTACTCTGTTCTCCAGCGGCGCCGCACCATCATCCTCTTCATATAGCCTGGTTCAAGAAAAACAGGCTATTAGGGCACCAACTGAACCAGTTTTTAGACTGACCCAAGCCCAGCACGCAGCCTTAATGAGCTTTTTAAAAAGGGACGAGGCCCACAGGTCAGCTTTTAAGGATGAGATCAAACCTTTCATTTTCCCTTCTTCTCAATCTCAAATTGGGCTTCTCCCCAGTCCAAATTTGAGTAGCCATATTTTACATTCTTCTCATACTTTTTCAATTTTAAATTCTGCACTACACTCTGTTTTTAATGGTGCATGGATATTAGATTTAGGTGCCATTGATCATATTGCTTCCAATTTTTCTTATTTTATTTCATATATAAAAATTAAGCCAATAGTTGTCCATATGCCCAATGGTTCCAAAGCTATAGCGTCTTTTAAGGGTGTAGTTCAATTTTCATCCTCTTTAATTCTTTCTAACGTACTTTATTTGCCTCAATTTTATTTTAATCTAATTTTCATCTCAAAACTTACTTTTAAACTTCCTTATGATGTCACTTTCTCACAATTTTCATGTATTGTGCAGGAACCGAACAGTTTGAGGATGATTGGTTTGGATAGTTTAAAAAAAGGATTATATGTTCTTGAGCAAGCTTTCCACAACATAAGTTCATCACCTTCCTCTATCAATTCTACATATATCACACCTATCACATCTTTAAACTTATGGCATTTTAGATTAGGTCATCTTTCTGGACAATGGCTTAATGCATTGCATAAACAATATCTCTTTATTTCTTAGCATCATGATGAACCTTGTGATGTATGCCATTTTTCTAAGCAACGAAAACTTCCTTTTTCTCTTAGTAATAATAAAGCGAGCATGAAATTTGAATTATTACATATGGATATATGGGACCTTTTCGTCAAAATTTAATTCATAATCACAAATATTTTTTTAACCATAGTTGACGATTTTAGCCGCTTTACTTGGATCATCTTGTTAAAATAAAAAAATGAGGTATCTCAGCATATCAAAAATTTCATTGCTTTGGTTGAAACACAGTTTAACTCTAAGATTAAATTTATTCGATCAGATAATGGTTCAAAATTTCTTTTGACATCCTCCAACTTGCGGGGCATATTAGACCATTTGGCCAGTACTCCCAAGAATACTCCACAGACAAACAAGCCCAAATAAAATGATCAACAACTCTATATTTTTCTTTTATTATATTACATATTTATTTTGCCTTCCTTTATTATTCTGGAATGTGTGAGTCAACTTTTATTCTTTATTCTGTTAGCATCTTATTAGCATATTCTACAAATTAGAAAGATTTGATAGATATGATTGTATTTATGATGAGCTTGTAAAAGCTGTATATATTACAGCAGCATACAGTAGAATAAATCAAGAGAAAAGCATTATACAATTTTTATTCTTCTCTTCTCCTTACTGCCCAGAATTCAGTATCATCGTTCGTGCCTCCATCACCATATCTATTTGATGCCACTGATGGCGAAGAAAAAGAGAGACAGAAAGACACGAGGAGAGAGAGAAGGCATTGTGGGGTGGTTTCTGCCACCGCTGCTCTCGCCGCCATTGCCGTCTGTGGAGCTCGTCGTCACTGGAGGTGAACCGGCGTTGCGTCCTTGCTGTCCTGTGCCATTGCTGCTCCATTTTCACGTTTTTCCTTTATTACAGTAAGTACCCCTGTTTAGAAACCCTTACCGCTTGCGAATATGTGTTCTGTTATAAGTTATTGAGTTTTGCACGACGTTAATATCTCAGGGATTGAGTTTCGGTTCTTGCATGCTATGTTTGATGAACTGTTGCTATTGCAAGGATGGTCTGAGTTGATGCCGCTGTTGCGAACTAAAAGTTTTGAAAGGGATTTTGTTGTGTGGTTAAGTCGCAGTCGAGGTAGGAGTTTTCTTAAAGTGTATTTTATATTACAGAATTGTTATAAATATATATTGATATGAAAAATATATTTCTGTGATTATGTTTGTCTTATGGATGTGGTTGTTCACTGAATTAAATTACTAATTGCTTGGCTGGTGAGCAGTTGTGGATAAGAAATTGATTTGTAAAGTTACTTGGTTAAATATTATGAAAAGTGATTTTTCTTGGTTTTTGAGTTAATTTAATAATAAAAATGGATCAGCATTGAAAATAATTTTATTTTGGAAGCGGTTTAATTTTGAATTGGTTTGACTTTATAAATGATTCAATATTAGAGCTAATTGATTTTGAAAAAAAACTTATTATTGGAATTGATTGGATTTTGGAAAATGGTTGAGATTTGGAAATGAGTTTGATTTATTAGAAATAAATTGATTTTGAAATGGTTTGACATCGAACCTGATCTGATATCAAAATTGGTTTAAAAATTATAAAGAATTTGATATTTAATAATTGTTTGATATTGAAGCTGGTTGAGAACGGGTTAGAAAATGTGGTTTTGATGGGACCCATAAGGGTGGCATAGTCCAAATTTTAGAGGAGATGCTGTTCAAATTTTTATAAAAATTGGAAACTTCGTTTAAAGTGGTTATTTAAAAAGATTGAGATTTAAGAATTATATGATTTGTTTCTGAGTTATTAAGAAAAAAAGATTATGTTTTGAGTTTGAATTATTAATGAACAGAATGGGAGGAAAGATGATGATTAAATTTGAATAAAGGATTATGAGATTTGATTTGAAAAGTATGATTTTTGAATGAATTAAATGATATTGAGAAATGGATTTGAAAATGAAATCGAATTTGATTAAGAGTTGAGACTCCGGATAAGAGATAGTGGCGTTGTCCACTTGCTCTGGAGAAGGGATGAGGAAGAAAAATGATGAAAACTGAGTTTGATTATGAACTTAAATGAATATGATAAATGAGACATGATTGAGGATGATTGATGATAAGTATGTCAATATTTTCTCTCTAGTTGTAGGGGTGACAGGGCACGTAATTCCTCTAATAGTGACAGAGCACATAATCCTTCTAATGGTGACAGGACACGCTTTCTCTCTAATGATATTAATGCGCAATAAAGAGACAGTGACCGGATTAGCTACCAACAATGTCGAGTTTGACTATATAACCGACAAATGAGCTCATTAGTCATAGGACAAGCATGCATCATATGCATTTGTATGCTTTGTTTGAATTTAAATTTGTCTTGATTTGCCTAATTTTTGAACTGTTATCAACTGCTATCTGAGCTAATTGTTGCAACTGCTATCTATATTGATGCTTTTTTTGTCTATTTTGTCAGTGTTTGTTTCTGATGTGGTACATTTGAGATTGAGTATTAATGATGAGATTATGATTGTGTTGTTTGATTATGTGATGGGCTAAAGGCCGTGAGTGATTTCTGATTGAGGTTTAGTTAAGTATGAAAAATCAAACTGGTTCAGCATAAACTTAATGAATCTATGCTTGGAACAGATTGGTCATTCATACAGTTTAAAAAAAATTTTTTAAGATCTTATAAAAAAAGAAAGAATTTGGATTTTGGATAATTAACTGATTTTCTCTTAAAAAAAAGTTTTATATTTTTGAATGTTAAACCGCTGGTTTTTTAAAAGATTCATAAGACAACGATAATCACTAAGTTTGAAAACTATTTTCTTATTAAATATCTTCTTATAACAACTCTGAAACTCCGTGGTGAGACCGTATGATTAGGTTCTCACCCTCCTACAGCTTTATCCTTTCAGGAGACGGACGAAGAGGCTTATGAAGAGTTTGATCGTGTTTTGTTTATACGATTTTGTTATTATATTAGTTTTAATTGTTATTTATTTTTCCTTCACCATCAATATTATATTTTGTAATAGGGATAGAAATTGTATGTTTTGTATGTTATTATATTATATTCATAAGTTACTTATGCAAGAGGTTTTGTATATATGTATTTGCTTGTTGTTTTCAAGATAAAGTATTTTTCTGATTTTTTAAAGAAAACAGTAATTCAGTTTCGAGTCAAAGACTCCTATTTTATTATTAAGTATATGAAGTTCTCGTAATCCTTTTTACTATCAGAGTGACACAGCTAGAAACGTGACATTCTGATAATAAAAGTATTATAAAATGCATTCTAAAATTTATAATTCATAATTTGTAAAGAAAAATTTATGTATATATTAATAATTATTAACATATTATAATTATATTTACAATTCATAAACTTTTTCTTTTAACAAAAAATTATAATCTTAACTAATTTTGACTATTTTTTTAATATAAATGAATAGTTAAAATCTAAACTAAAAATAATCTATTTTTACAAAAAAAAATATTTTAATAAGTTGGTCAAACGAATTTTGTAGGTTTTTTTTAAAACCTATAACCTAATCTTTTTAATTAATAGACCTTTTAAAAAGTTCAAACTTAACTTATTTAATAAAATAAATCGAATTAAGCTGAATTTAAAAAGAGCCGAATCACAAACTCTATCGAGTAGTCCAACCCACTATATACCATCCCTAGTTTTTAACAAATAATATTTGTTGATGTATATATAGATAGCTTAAGAAAAGCAGCCCATGCCATTGGACTAGTAAACGAACTTTTTTAGGATACTGTAGTAAATTAAAGTTACATGATTTTCCTGTGGAAATAGTCTTTGAATGGAGATCCTATTTCCCTAAGTGGCTTTAGGAAGAATTTGATGAATTTAATTTTTATGGACAAAATAAAAGAGGTGGTCTTGGTCATTAAATGTTTTGATGAGTCATACCTTTAAATGTGTCTCTTATAAAAGAATACATTGAAGTATTGAACCCATTCCTCCACTTAATAGCATGGATACAGCTTTATATTTTTTTTTAAATAGTTAAATTAATTTTTAAAAAATTGTTTAATTAAATTCATTTTTTAAAATTTTTAAATTAGTTAGATTAGTTTTTTTATTACTTTTATTACTAAGGATGTCAAAATTTATTGATGTGGTAAGTTAAGTAACATCAAAATACATACTTAAGAGTTCTAATTGACTATTAACCTATTTAGTTTATGAAATTAGATCAAATCAATATCAAACTAAGAAATTTTAATGCCTCAAGTTATTCTCTCAATTAGGTTTTGATTTGATCTAATTTCATAAATTTATTATATTAATAGTCAATTAAGACTTCTAGGTGTGTGTTGTGATTTCACTTAACGTGCCATATTAATAAATTTCAACACCTTCAACAAAAAAAGTGACAGAAAAATTAATATGACTAATTTAAATATTTAAAGGACAAATTAAATTTGATAAAAAAAATTTTAAGGATTAATTGAGAACAAATAATTTTTCAGGCACAAATTTAATCATTTATTTGTTTTTTTTTTACAATATCTCTCAACTCGACAAATTAAGAACTAATCTGTTATGGATCTGAATTTAAGGGTTTAGGATTTAGGATTTAATTATTTTTCTAAAATGTATATATATTTTTAATTATTAAATAAAAAATGGTTAGTACCCTTAAAATTTTAAGATTTTAAATATCTATTTTTTCATTCTATTTGGTATTTAAAATGTTTAATATAATTTAGGAATTTTTTAAAATTCCATATCATCGTTATGTTATGTTATAGGACAAAAGCAGCAGATTCTACGGGTTACTTTTAGGAGAATGCTACATACATGCATGGGATGGGAGGATTGAAATGCATTGAACAAATCCTTGGTGTGTGTTGGTTGAATTTTAGGTTTGAGTGGCATTGTTTTTGACCTTCAGTTTAGTAGTGAAATGAAAATAATTATATATACCATCAGTTAATTAAATATGAAGGTTTACCTAATTAATATAATATTAATCAAGTGGTGGTGATTGAATTATGTGTTCACAAGCATTATTCGTGCAACACGATATATAACTTATTATGAGTTGTAACCTACATTTAGCTAGGCAACTTGTATCACCACTGTTTATAGTGAATATTTTGTGTATTAATATAATGTATGTTCATGATTCATGCATATGCATCAAAGTTGTTTTTGTTTTTGTATCTATTTGCAGTATTTTATTATTACATGAATTTAAATTAAGCTTATATAGATTATCCAACTATCAGAATAAATATTTTTTGAATTACAAAAAAGATTTGCTTTATTATTTTCAAACGATCAAAAATAATTCGATTTATATATCCAAATAAAAAATCTATTACATCTATCTAATTTTACAACTAAAATGTGTCATATGTCATTTTTTATTGTAATTGAAATTAAATTTTTTTCTAAAATTAAAGAGTTCTATCTTCTTTTTTACTAATTTTACAACCAAAATATATCACATGTCACTTTTGTCATTACAATTAAAATCAAATATTTTTTTTTTAAAATTAAAGAGTTCTTATCTCATCCCTACTAATTTTACAATCAAAATATGCCACTTGTCATTTTCTCATTACAATTGAAATCAAATTTTTTCCTTCAAAATTAAAGAGCTCTCCTCCGTCCCCTCTCCCTTTGTTTATTTCTCTCATTCCTTCAACCACTCTATCTCTTTTATATATCATTATCAATAAATAATTATAAATTTGACCATCAAAATATGCAACATGATATTTTTAATTATATTAAAATTAAAATTAAAATATAGCTATATTATATATTATAATATATATTGTTATCTAATTTAATAACAAAATATGTCACATGATACTCTTATTAAATTTGAGAGAAAATATTTTTCTCTAAAATTAATAAACTACCATCCTAAATTCTCTCATCTATCTCTCTCTCTTTTTCTATTTTTCTCTATCCTTCTCACTCTATATATAATCTTGATATATTTATATATTATTATATAATTTAATAATCAAATGTATCACATGACATTCTCTTATTCAAATTGAAAAAAATATTTTCTTCCAAAATTAATAAACTCTCTTCTTAAATTATCTCATCTATCTCTCTCCCTTTTTTTTATTTCTCTCTACTCTACCCAGTTCCCACTCTATATATAATTTGTCATTTATATTTTATATTAGTAATTTGACAAATTAAAATGTGTCATTAGATATTTTTTATTATAATTAAAATAAATTTTTTTTCTTTTAAAATTAACAAATTCTCTCTCTCAATCTTCATCTTTATCTTTTTCTCTCTTTTTTCTCATTCTCTATTTTTTCTATTCTTTTAAATATTTATTAAATATAATTTAGAGAGAATACTAATGTTATGATTAAAAGTTAAAATCAAGATTCAATTGTTTTTAAAAAATTAATTTTGAGTTAATTTTATAACTATTAATATAATTTTTTATGCTAATATCTAATTATATTTTATATACATAGAGAAAAAATATTATTTTTAAATAGCAAGCATAAAAATTATTATTTTTATTTGTGCAACATACTTAACACCTAATCAAAAGTATACAAATTAAACTATTTTAAATTTTAGATAACGAATATTAAAATTAATTATTAGTAATAAATCAAACTTTTTCACATGAAAATAATAACTAAAAATCTTATTATTTAATTTTTTATCTAGGAAGATCCTGGCCTTTTTAGCCGTCGGAGACTTTTGTCCCCTACGATCTTTTTGTAAAAGTAGTTTAATTCTATAAATCTTTTGTGCTATAATCCATAATGTGAGGATAAAACCGACATAGTTTAAAAAGATTTATATTCCCGTAATGTAATTACGGATAAAAATACTAGTAGAAACTAAATTTCGTTTAAACGACGGTACATAAAATGTCCTACACAAATTCGAGTAAAATCCATTCGTGGAATATAATCTAAATGTTTCTATAGCTTCGACTGCAATTATATTGTCGTCTGCTATATAGATGTATCTTTTAGCATTACTTGGCGGTCAGCTCCGATCCATAGACAATCCTACATAGTAACACTTATATGAGTAGTAGCACCAGAATCTACTCACCAAGTATTAACATGTGCATAAAACTAGCTTTAGAATAAACAAAAGTAAAAACTATATCCTTCTTTGTACGTCAGGTGGTGGTATATTTAGTACAATTCTTCTTCATGTGTCCCACCTTCTTAAAGAAAAAATAGGTTGAAACTTGATCTTATTTCTTAGCCATTTTCTGCTAAGGCGCATCTGCAATAGTATAACGCTTTTTTTTATACTGAGGAGATGAAACTATATGAGCAATTTTAGTCTTATCTTGTTGTAGCCTCTCTTCTTCTTGCACACAGTGAGATATAAGCTCATTTAGTGATCAAGTGTCATTCAGAGTGTCATAACTTACTTTGAATTGTCCAAAGTGTGTAGAAAGAGGGATCAAAATGAAATACACGAGTAAATCCTCAGACAACTCTAACTTTAATTTAGAAGCAAGATGAGACATTTTCATAATTTACTCCCTTATATTACCTTTATCTTTATACCTCATGGAGACAAGTTTGCTTAAAAGATTACTTGCATCCACCTTTTCATTTTTAGCAAAGAATTTTTTAACATTTTTCAGAAACTTTTTGACATATTTATCCTCAGTAATTGAGTCTTGAAACGCCTCAAGAATTGAGTGTTTCATAATCATAATGCTTATTTTATTGAATCTCTTTCATTTTTCAATTTTAACCTCATTGGGATTTTTTGGAGTGGAAGTGGATTTCTCCTCTCGAAGAGCTATATCTAGATCCATACAACCGAGGACAATCTCCACAGTATCCTTCTAATTTTAAAATTTGTACATTCAACATAGGAATACTGCTAACTTGTGCAGAAATATTAGTAGTTGAAGCCATAGTAACTGGATTAGAACAAAAAAATATGCAATAAACATTAGTTAAAATAATGAAAAAAAAAGTTCATATTGAGATATATAGAGCAACATTAATTTTTAATATTTGGACAGAAAAATTAACTGTAAGTGATACTTTTATTGCAGTAATCGAATATTATTAAAATTTTCTGTCACACATTAAACCTTTCTAAATGCACACATAAAAATTTAAACTTTACAACCTATTTAGTATCACATATATTTTCTATTAATTAGCCAAAACAATAACCACATAAAAACTTAAACTTTGTCAATATTATTATCTATTAAAATTTATTAATATATTTTATTTATTTTTGAGTTAATATAGTTGTACTTATACTTAAAAACTGTTTAAAATTTTTAATAATTTAAATATCTATTAAAACTGCTAAAAATAAAATTTCTTAAATACATAATATCTTATCACAACGACGAGAGATTTATTGGTCTAAAATAATTTTATAAGATTTTTTTTATTGCAAGATATATATTTTATTAGACGAAAATAAGATATAGTTTATAGTTACCTTTTATACATAAATATCATTATATATAATTATTCATGATTCCTATACAAAAAGGGAGTTAAGCAAAAAAATATGAAGAAAAAGATGCACAATAATCTTTATTAATATTATTTTATCACTTAATCCTCCAAATTAAAAATAAAATTAAGTATGTAAAGAATATAATTTAAACATTGAAAAGACTTAATATAGAATGAAAAGTTATGATAAATTAATTTGTATGAGATAACAATGATAAAATTTATAATAAAATTATAAAAAACTAAATAAATAAAAAATAAAAGAGATAGAGTAGTACAATAACAAACAATAATGTTTTATAGTTTATAAAAATATCAAAGAGTAAATATATAAGAAAAAAAAAGAGTATAACCGGATAAAAGAATAACGAGTAAAAAATGGATTCTTTTCTAACATATATGGCTTTTTAGAAATATAGATAAAATAAAAAAAGAATAAATAAAATTGTGTTTTTGTAATAAATTAAAGAAATATTCACAACCATATAATTGATGCTGGGCATATAATTGTTAGATAATAAATTGCAAAAAAGTGGCAATAGAAATATTAGATTTGATATTAAAATGAAAAAAATAAAAATAATGAATAAAAATTTAAAATTTAAAATAAAAATATTTAAAATAAAAAAAAGAAATGAAGTGAAACTTTTAGTAAATAACGACTCAAACATTAATGTGATAATAAATTAAATTAAATAACATATATTTAAACTAATTAAACTAAATACTTAATATAATAAATTAATTTCAATTATTTGACTCAATAAATTAAATTAAATAAGTAAATAATATTTTATAAATATGTTATGTAAAAATTATAATATTTTTAAAAATTATTAATCAAGATATAAATAAATTAATGTAAATTAAAATAAAATCAATTTATTTATTATAGTCAAATCAAATAATTAATATAAATGATTAGTTATAGTTAATGTGGTCAAATAAAATATTAAAAATTAGATATTTATCTTAATAAAACAAAATAATTAATTAATTATGATACTCTTAAAAATTATTAATCAAAATATATAAGATAAAAAAAATTAATACAAATTAAAATAAAATCAAATAATGTATTTCAGTCAAATCAAATAATTAATATAATTAATTAGTTATAGTTAATGTAATCAAACAAAATATTAAATAAGTTGATATTTATTCTAATCAAGTTAAATAAACGATTAATTAATTAATGTATTTAAATAAATCAAATAAAATAAATAAAAATACCTTAATAACAGATCACGTCACCTATGTTATTAATTGAAAAAAATTATTAAATTAAATAATTAATATAATAAATTAATTATAATTGTTTAACTCAATAAAATAAATTAAATAAAAATATCTTATAAATATTCCATAAAAAAATTATAACACTTTTAAAAATTATTAATCAAAATACATGAGACGAAAAAATTAACGCAAATTAAAACAAAATCAATTTATTTATTATAGTCAAATCAAATAATTGATAAAACTGATTAGTTATAGTTATTTTAGTCAAACAAAATATTAAAAACTTGATATTTATCTCAATAAAATCAAATAAATGATTAATTGTGATACTGTTAAAAACTATTAATCAAAATATATAAGATAAAAAATTAATGCAAATTAAAATAAACCTAAATTAGTTATAGTTAATGTAATCAAATAAAATATTAAATAAGTTGATATTATTTTAATCAAATTAAATAAATAAAATAACTAATTAACATATTTAAATAAATCAAATAAAATAAATAAAAATACCTTAATAACATACCACGTCAGCTATGTTATTAATTGAAAAACTCTATTAAATTAAATAATTAATATAATAAATTAATTATAATTATTTGGCTTAGTAAATAAGTTAAATAAAAAATATCTTATAAATATGCCAAGGCAAAATTATAACACTTAAAAAATTATTAGTCAAAATACATAAAATAAAAAAATTAATAAAAATTAATTCTAAGTAAAA
>NC_029773.3:81038179-81039305 GCF_000817695.3 Arachis duranensis | reverse complement strand
ATAAAACAAAATCAATTCATTTATTATAGTCAAATCAAATAATTAATATAAGTGATTAATTATAGTTAATATGGTCAAATATATTATTAAAAAATTTAATATTTATCTCAATAAAATTAAATAAATAATTATTATGATACTCTTAAAAATCATTAATTAAAATACATAATACGAAAAAATTAATATAAATTAAAATAAAATCAAATCATTTATTTCAGTCTAATCAAATAATTAATATAATTAATTATAAATAGTTAATGTAATCAAACAAATTATTAAATAAGTTGATATTTATTCTAATCAAATTAAAGAAATGAATAATTAATTAATATATTTAAATAAATAAAATAAATAAAAATTCGTTAATATAATAAATACGCTTCATCTAATTAAATTGAGAGATATCTTTCTTAAGAGATTGTCCGAGAAAAGAAAGAGATTTTATTTCCGTATGTAAGCACGTTTGTTAAAGTTATTTTTGAGTGAAAAATATTTTTGCATATTTATATATAGTTTTTTTCACAAATAATTAGAATACTTTTGAAAAAAAAATCAATTTTTTGAAAAATTGTTCTAGCTATTTTGTCTACTTCATCCCAAAAATGAATGTCATTCTTAGTGCTGTAAGGAAAATATAAAATATTGTAGTGTCTAAAATGATGGTTAAGGGAAGTATTTTCCAAAATAATAACTTTATGTTTTGAACTTATATCTCTTTTTTTTCCTGAAAAAAAAGCTAACACCCCCTTAATATTATTATGGGTAATGCTAGGGAGACAAAAAAAAAAAAAAACAGCCAGAAGTTGCCTTATTTAGCATTCATTAATTGTCACAATAATTAATGAATGCTAATTAAAGCAAGTTATGACTGTTTTTGCCTGATTTTCTTTGGCTATCAAACATTTCCGTATTATTATATATTTCTAAGTTTTTCGTATCTTTCCTTAATTAACAATGTATGCTTTTCATAATTAACAAAATACTCATACATTAAACTAGTATTTAATTATAGGAATCATTTTTAACTTTTAAGTGAATTTTGTGCGGTCTGAATATGATAATTAAAAAAAATATAAATTTCATTATCTTAAATAATTATTTATATTTTATAAAAAATATTAAGTGA
>NC_029773.3:81026763-81038059 GCF_000817695.3 Arachis duranensis | reverse complement strand
TATTATGATAATATAGTATATATACTTGAGAGAAAAGGCATGTTGCCTTTCTTTCTCTAAGAATTATTAATTTCTAATTATATTTTTCAAATTTTCCAGATTCTAGTGGCACACTTGGAGAGTGGAAAAAGGATTCGTGTATGTGTGTGTTGTTGACTTCACATAAACACACACTCACAATTAGGACTTAGCCACATTAACAGCAAAAACAACGTGGTGCAATGCCTTAGTGGACCCCACTTTTAACTATTTTGTCTTATACGCCGCACCCATTAACACATACAACTTTTTCTTTTTTTCAAACGGCCTCCAATACTTCTTTAACGAAACGAACAAGCTACCATTCAACTATTTTAATACATACACAGTTAAATAAAAATTCAGGTGTAGTTGATTTTATCTGAAGTTAATATTTAAGAATTGTTAGATAATTTAACTGATTTAATTAAATTTTTATTTAATAATTTTTAAATATTAATTTCACTTGAATTCAACTGCACCTGAGTTTTCACCTACAAGTTAACCACTCAACTATCTTAGGTTGGTTTAACACATACACATAAATCTTATTAGCTTGCCTATGAATCTTGGATTTTTCAATTCAAATTAAACTAAATCCATTATTTGTATGAAGTCACAATTTTCTTGTTGTGTTTGTTTAATTAGTTTTTGTTTTGGTGGCGGGATCGGAGGAAGGGGACACAAACACAAACGTTACCAGTCACCAAAAAAAAAAACACAAACGTTACCAATTTGATTTTTCTTAGTTCACTTCTTCTTTTCCTCTTTTCCTTTTATAGATGATGTTACATGATATGCTTTTCGTGTGTATATAGTATATACAATTATACATATATAAAGAAAAAAACTACAAACTAAAAATCAGTTACGAATAAATTATTGTATATAGTTATTACATAAAGAAAAGAGGCAACTAGAATTGACCATATAGTGTAGCTATAATTGGTAAGAAAATGTAATACCCTCACCAAAAAATACTATACTTAGATCATGATGATATCGCTAATAACAAATTAAAGGCATTACTTATACTTATCTATGTTTGTATAATCAAAAACGCTTTTTGTACACCAAAATTAATCACTAATATATTTATGTATAAATATATGTATGATTTAATTTATTTTTAATATGTATTTATATTTTAATATATATTTTATACTAATAACTAATTTTGATGTTCACATAATATAACTATATGATTATATACTATTAAATTCTAACTATAGCCGTAATAATTATTAGGTCATACAAAAAATTATGAAGAAAAAAGAAAGGGCTATATATGCAAAATTATAATTAAGTTAAGTTGATTTAGTGTTTAATTTATTAATTTATTTAAGTAAGTATTAAAAATTTGAATTTTGTCTTATATATATAAATATATAAATATACAGTAGTTTATTGACTAATAATAAATTTTTAAATAAAAACACATTAATTTTTGGCCTGCAAAATTAAAAGATACCACGGACAAAAATAAATAAATGCATAATTATGACAGATAGCAATAAATTTCATTAAATAGTATATAATACAATGAGGACAATATCATCAATTTTATCACGGCGCCGAAATTTGTGTTCTGATATTAGTGCCATCTAATCTATATATATACACCTCTTTAGTTCCTCTCAATCTCACACAATAACAACATCAAAACCCACAAAACAAACAGTTGCTAGTGTTTCCAACTCCACTCCATAATTAAAATCCCTCCTTTTTTCCCCCTGCTCTTATAATTGTTTGTGCTTCTTCATTATCCTTCCCTCTATATAACTAAAGAGTAAAAAAAAATGATGGCATGCCAAGAGTGGCCAGAACCAATAATAAGAGTCCAATCCTTAGCTGAAAGTGGCATAAATGCAATCCCTGAACGTTTCATCAAACCTCAATCCCAAAGGCCCAAAACACAATCCAATGTTGTCCCAACAAAACAAGGTTTTAATGATGTTGATGTTGAGAACATCAATATCCCGGTTATTGATTTTCAAGACCTGTATGGTGAAGACAAGAATCTAAAGGAACAAACACTTAAAAGGGTCTCTGAGGCTTGTAGGGAATGGGGTTTTTTCCAAGTGCTTAACCATGGTGTTAACCATGATTTGATGAAGAGTGCTAGAGAGGTTTGGCGTGAGTTCTTTCACCAACCAATTGAGGCTAAAGAAAAATATGCTAACTCACCACTTACCTATGAAGGCTATGGGAGTAGGTTGGGAATTAAAAAAGGTGCCATTTTGGATTGGAGTGACTACTTCTTTCTCCATTACATGCCTTCTTCTCTTAGGGACCAAGAAAAGTGGCCTTCTTTGCCAAACTCTTTAAGGTAATAATTAATTTATATCCTATGTTTCTAAAAGATTCTCTTCTGTCTCTGTCTGTCCTTAGTATTCTTTTTGTTGAAATATCGACAAATTCTTATATATTCTGTCGATTTTTTTAATTATTGTCTATAATGTTTATTTGGTATCAGCTTTTTTGATCAAACCTTTCTTTTTTCGTTGACGTCGTGCATGTCTAGAAATTTTTTTCATGAGTATTTTCTTTTTTATTATATTCAAAAAGGATTAAATTAATTAATTACTCTAGAAAATACTCGAGTTTAATTTATTCTCCTATGCTAACATTCTTTTATTAATTTGGTTCTTGTGTTTCTGATTTTTTTTTTTAGACGTTATATATAGTGAAAAAAGAAAGTTATGTGATTTTTGTTTCATATTTCATTGATTTCTTTCTAAAAAATCTACAAGAAATGAAACCAGAGAGAACATCCACAGAAAACAGAACATGAACAGCTAGCTCACACATATATTATTGGAATTGACCCAATATTTATTTATTGTATCTGACATTGTTTGCAAATCAAGTTTAATTTGTGGGACAAATATGTTTTTCAAACATGTAACCGATCATGTTACATGCCTCAAGTTCTAACTACTTATCAGTGCAAAAAAAGGGAAAAAAAAACCTTAATTATCTTGAATATTAAACAATATAATGTTTAAGTTTGTGGTTGTTTAACTTTGTTCAAAGTTTATACACACTTGCTTCATCTTGTAAATATCTCGTTACTTCATCTTCCCTATTTTATATATTGTACGGTCAGATTAATTAGATGTGGCAACTAACATGCTAAGTTATTGAAAAAGAATTATTTTGTTAATTTATTCTGTTTTGCCTATACAAAAATAATATACATTTAGAAATATTTCCAGTGTTTTTGTTGCGGTGATTCATCTCAATTATATATTTTTTATGATTGAGATCTGATATATCCGTTATAGAGTTATATCTTTATAATTTGACGCTTAAAATTGTAAGATCAGTCATCAATGTCAAAACGTTCTAATATGATTTATTTGTCATTAACACAATTCAAAAATGATAAACAATCCTAACCAGATCAATAATTAAAATTATTAAAACACTTAAAATACTGAAATATTTAAAATGTTTTTTATATATGTAGATAAGTGTATGTCAATGTTGCATTTTATTTAATAAAAAAGAACATATAATTAAATATTTTAATCTATACAAATATAGTTGCTCCATTATTACTCTTTGTTGGTAATGGGGTTTAATTTCACTAATAAGTAGATATAGTTTTGTCTATTAAATTTAATTAGGTTTAGCAGGGGATTGTAGGTATAAAGGTGACAAGTTTAAATTCTATTGGACGTGTCAAATATTCAAATAAGAGGGTTGGTTCACAAATCCGTGTTGCCCATGAAGTGGATCTTCAATTTTTATTGTTATTAATATTAAATATTATTATTTTTAATTCGGATTTGCTTATACAAAAAAGTGAAAGGGTAGGAGTACCATATCATCCTTGGGAACTTGCATCTCCCATTAGTAGAAAATTTTCACATGCTCAATAACCGCTATTTTTATATTCTAGATATGTGTGTGTCTCACTCATAAATGATGAGTCTGAAAATTCATGGACATATCTTTAACATAGATTTTATGAACTTTTTTTTTTATATATTGAATTATGGGTGATGNTCTTTAATAATAATTTTTTTTTTGCAAACATCATATTTTATACTATTATTATAATAATATAAAATACTAAAATAATAAAATATTTTCATATTTCATACTAAAATTATCTATATATAAAAATTTTAACCGATTTTATACATTTAGTGCAAAAATTAATAAAAAAAGGGAAAAAAAAAGCACTGCCATTAATTAATCGAGTGGTGCTGAATGACCAGATGTTATTAAAATGTTAAAAGTAAACACAAAATCGCATCACGACACACGAGAAAAAGTGACGTTTATTATTATTTTTTTAATAGGCACCTGTACACTTATTTTATTTATTTAGTGTGAATAAACAGGTATATGCCATATGTAAAACGTGTGTATAGAACTATAGATTTTTAAAGCCAAATGTCAACAACGGACTACAAAATGAAATATATTAAAACTAGAATAATTAATTAAAGAAGTATGCTTACAATAATACAAACAAATTACCAGCCGTATAGGGTGTGGACATTTATTTAATTTATTTTTCATATATTATTTTTTTAAAAAAAAATAATTAGTTGAGCTCCACCCACTTTTTTTTTCTTTCTAAATATTTTTCATTTATTTTGTGTCTCAACAAAAAAAGTAAGATAATAAATTGTTTTGGTTAATTGAGGTGAAATATGTATGTGTGTGTGTATTTGTGTATGTATGCAAGACATGTCGTTTCTTTGTTGGAGTTTTTATTTAGAGACATAGTACAACCTTATCACTATCTATGATGAATAAAGTTTTACAATCTCTATCCACATAAAGTATGTAAATGAATAACACATGCATGAGCTTGACTACTCATGGGAAAGAATTTGAATTTCAAGCAGCACATTGGATTTTGGATTGGAAATTTTAGATCCTTGATTGATAAAACCAAAACTGTGTTTTTATGGAAAAAAGCTTAATTGGGTGACTATTCGAACCATGATGTTTTATATAAACGAAAATGTTTGATAATAAAAATAAATAAATAAAAATAGTCGTAATTTATCTTATTTAACATTTATTAATTGTTATGACAATTAATGAATCTTAAATAAGACAAATTCCGATTATTTTTTTTTGTCTTTTTAATATTATTGTTATATAAAATATTTGCATAGGAGTAGTTATCTTTCAATTATTATTTCTCAAACTTTTCAAGGTGAAATTTTTTGTAAAGTGAAATAGTAAATCAAGAATATTCTTATTGTTATATAAATAGAGTGGACTAGAAATAACAACTTTTTTATTTTATTATTTATATGGCTCTCCTCAGGAGATTATTTAAAAAATAATAGCAATTAATTAATTTTTAGTATCTTTTTTAAGGGTTTTAATTTATTAGTTATGTCACTCTTTTACTATTACTGCTTATTAATTTTTATTTATTTATTGAAAAAAGGGATGTGATTAATGAATATGGTGATGAAGTGGTTAAGCTAGGAGGAAGGGTTCTTGAATTGTTATCAATAAACCTTGGTTTGAAGAAGGATTTCTTGATGAATTCATTTGGTGGAGAGAGTGAGATAGGTGCATGCTTAAGGGTTAATTTCTACCCAAAATGCCCTCAACCAGACCTCACTCTTGGGCTCTCATCTCACTCAGACCCTGGGGGTATGACCATACTTTTACCAGATGAAAATGTTTCTGGACTTCAAGTCCGCAGAGGAGAACATTGGATCACTGTCAAGCCTGTCCCAAATGCATTCATCATCAACATTGGTGACCAAATTCAGGTTATTTTCAAATCTAATACTAATAAACTCTGTAATAATTCAACTCATAAGAAGGGTAGAGTGGTAGACTAGAAAGGGCAAAGAGATAAATAAGTTATATAGATTTATTTTTATTTTTGTTTTAAATATTTATATAATTATATTAAATGATAAAAGGCTTTAAAAGAGTTAAATTCGTCGGTAAATTACCAACAAATAAAAAAATCTTTCAGTAAATAAAGATGGATGATATCAATCGATAAAATAAAAACTTATCGATAAAAAAAATAGAATCTGTCAGTAATATATTATTTTCAGATAATATTTACTGAAATATCTAATTCTATCATACAATGAAAAATTAACAAAAATATATAGAATATTTATATTATTTTAAGGTTATAACTTTTTAGGATTTAACTAACTAGTATTGTAAAAGAACTTGCTAACAAATCTTAAAATTTTTTTTCTATATATATACCTTATATTATATAACCCTTTTAGGGGAAAAGCTAATTAAGGGCCCTTAAATTTGTTCAATTATATATACTTATTATTGTTAATGTAGAATTTGCTTATCTTAATTTCAGGTGCTAAGCAATGCAATCTACAAGAGTATAGAACATAGAGTAATTGTGAACTCAAATAAGGATAGAGTTTCATTGGCCTTCTTTTACAATCCAAGAAGTGATTTACTAATTCAACCTGCTAAGGAGCTTGTGAGTGAGGATAGGCCACCACTCTATCCACCAATGACATTTGATGAATATAGACTTTACATTAGGACCAAAGGACCATGTGGAAAATCTCAAGTTGAATCTTTGACTTCTCAAAAGTGATTTTCCAATTATGCGCTAATTTATTACCATCTTGCTTGTGGAATTAGAATATGTGTACAATTATTGGGTTATTAATTCAAGATAGCTCTTCTGTTTTTTCCCCGGAGCAATATTATTATCTTTTTTTTTTTTAAGGAAACGGAAGAAAAAAAATTATTAAACTTGGATTGTTAATTAAATTCAAGCTATTAAAGTTATTAATTTTTTTTTAAAAGAAAAAAATGTTTGAATCACGTTTTAGTCCTTTTTATATGTTTCTTTCTTTAATATCTCAAATTTAATGATTGCATGAGTCAATTATTCAGGAAAGAATAAAAAAAGAGGAATAATGGTTGTGGCGACTAAAATTCTTGCCTGTGATGCCTAAGAAATAATGGATAAGAATTAAAGTATTAAACCATGTGCCATGAAGCATTATTATATTGTGACCATTTAATTTGAATCCCATAACAAATGAACTAAGTTGCGTTCAACTATTTGCAACCAACATTTTGAGTTGTTTGATCCCTATCTTCTCTGTTTGTGGAACCTATTGAGTGTACTATTACTATTCAAAATATAATAATATCACTTCTTTAATAATATGTCTTTCTTCCTTTCTTCAATACTTTTTAAACATGAAAGTAAAATTTGGCACAAATGGTCGATATTGAAAAGAATTTGATAGTTAAAGTAAAAAATTATATATGCATAAAGTATATTATTTTATATTTAGTGTTTAAGTTTATCTGGGATTTAAGATTATTTTGAGATTTAAATTTATCTGAGATCTAAAATTACTTAAAATTTAAATTTATTTAAAGTCCAAGATTATTCGAAGAGTAAATTATTTGAAGTCCAAGTTATATCAATTAAAGTCTAATTTTAAAGTCTAATTTTAAATATTTTAGTATTCTCTCCTTTTTAAAATAAGTGTTTCTTTTCCTTCTTGAATTTATTAAACTATTAATAATAAACACACAATTCATTCTATATCTATTTATAAAAAAACGATGTAATTCTTAACAAAAAAGAAAAAAAAGATAACTAATCCTAATTTATGTAGGTTTTAAATTAAATCTCTTCTTTTCATCTCTATTCTCATAAATCATAATCGTAATTTTTACATTTATTTTATCACCGTACTTTATTATCATTATTATCTTTTCTTGCACACTATTAACATTGCCAACACCAACAATATTACCTTAATTTAAACTAAACACAAAGACTAAGATAGATGTTCACTAAAAAATTATGTATTAAGTCAATGTATTTATATACCAAATACATTAAATAGAGTTGAAATTGATAACTACAAATTGGTAGTGCTTGACCCCTCTATTAATGGAGTTAAATTTTGCATGTCCCTCTTATGATAAAAGTACCAAAAAGAGACAGTGAATTAAACAGTAGAAAGCAGAGAAAGTGGTCCTCTGTTACCCACTATCTTCGGGGTAACAAAAACGTGGATTAAGACCTCCTTTGATATTTATATTATTATATATCCACCTATTCAACCCACCATAGACCATAGTATTCACAAAACGCACGTTTTTAATACACACTATATAGACTACTTTTTAATGTGTAGGTTCATCAGGAGATTTCACTTATTTAATTTCAGCCACGTCACTATTTGATAATAATAATAATAATAATAATAATAAGGGCAAATAATTTATTTAAGTTAAGGAGATGAAAAAATTACGTGAATCAGCCAAATCAAAATTGATTTATGAATCAATTAGTCTATATTTTTATATAGTTCGAATCACCCTAATTCAAATTTTATTTCCACGTAATTCGAATAAGCATGATTCGAATTATCTACACATGCACACACCTACTAACTCGAATAAACCTGATTCGAATTACACTTACACTAATTCGAATCAGGATGATTTGAATTACTCACACACATGCACATAGTAATTCGAATTGGGCATATTCGAATTACTCAATTTAAAAAAATATTAAAAAATTTAAAAATAGGAAAAAAGATAGATAGGTTCCTGACTTTTCAAACTTTTGACAAATACATCCCTAACAAAATTTAAATACAAAAAAGTCCCTGACTTTAACAAACGGAGGACAATTTAGTCCTTCCGTCTATTTGCCTCTCATACACCTAACGGAACTAGCTGACGTGGCTGAAACGGTGTACAGGTGTCCGTTACGGTGCCACGTTGGAAGGGGAAAAAAGTTCGAAGGACAAATAAGTCCTTGGCGTCATTTTACAAATAAAGTTCGAAGGACAAATAGGTCCTTGAGAATTTTTTTTTTCATTATACTTCTATTATGCTTCTATTATGAGAATTTAGTTTATAAAATTAGGCTAATTTTTTTTTTGTATGGAAAAAATATTGGTGTTTTTGTTGAAAATGGGAGAATGTGGTGTAATTATAGATGGGTGGATTCTTTTGTGGGAAGTCAACACGTGGGGGGCGTGGTGCAACAGGTGGGGGCGTGGTGAACACGTGGCATCATTCTGACCAACACGTAGGGGGCGTGTTGAACACGTGGTAGCATCTTAGCCAACACGTGGGGGCGTGTTGAATAATTTCCACAATACTCTTTATATTTCTATGTATTTATATGTTTTATATTTATTTAAAAAAAATAAAATGTTGCATTTTTTATTTTAAAGTGTTCTATATTAAAAAATATTTATTTATATTCTAATATTTTCTATATTTATTAAAATTCCTCAACACTCTTTTTTTATAGCTTTTTTTTATTTTCATTTATATTATGAAAGGGAAAGTATGAGGAGCCAATGAAATACTTATACAATGTGTACAATGGAGGTTTATGGAATATTAGAGATATAATCATTAGTATTACATTTTTCCATCAGCTGAAATTTTTGGGATGAGTGGTATCATGACATGGAATTAAAGCGCTAGATCCAAAAGGATGGTTATTCTAGATAGTATAGGAAATGTTCATTTTATAACTCAATAACCCATTGTACACATTGTACAAATAGTCCATTGTCTCCCTAGCGAGATCCTATTATGAAATCCAATGAATCATAAGAGTAGCATATTTATAGCTCCTTTTATAGCATATTTTCAAATATCCAAAATTTATTATTTTCTAACACCAAGAGTCATATTTTAAAAAATAGGGTAAAAAACGTAAATAAGCCAAGGGAGCTGAGAAATTACATAAATCCGTCAAATTGAAAATTGTTTCACGAATGAGCCAAAGTACATTACTATATAATTCGAACCAGGTTGGTTCGAACTACAAAAACATATAATTCGAACCAAGGTAGCTCGCATATTGATGGAACAAGTGATGCATGTAATTCGAACCTAGTTGGTTCGAACTAGGATTGAGAGTAATTCGAACTAGATGAGTTCGAATTACACGTTTGGACGTTTCAGCAAGTAATTCGAACCTAGTTGGTTCGAATTAGTCAAAGTTTGCCTCGAATAGTAATTCGAATTATGCTGTTAAAAAATTAATAATTTATTAAAAAAATTTATTAAAAAAATTAATAATTTAAAAATTAAAAAAATATATTTTATTTCATACGTTAAAAAAAAGCTAACAAAATATTTAATTACGAGACTTTTTTAAAATACTAATGAGCTATCAATTCGAATTTCATACAATACTTTTCTGTCCATTTTTAATAGCTCATGAATATTTTTTAATAAATTTTTTTAATAAAATTTTTTAAATTATACTATAAAAAAATTTTATTGTATGCAAAATAATTTTTAAAAAATGGCTTAAAAATATTAGGAGTACTATAAAAATTTGTAATGTTCTGATAATTTAGATAAGTACATGCATGTACTCAAATTTTAAATAAAATACTCTACATAGTCAATAATAATTTAGAAATTAAAAAATATTTTATTGCATATAAAATAATTAAAAATATATTTTATTCCATATAAAATAATTTTAAAAAATGGTTTAAAAGATGTTATGAGTACTATAAAAATTTGTAATATTCTAGTGATTTAGGTAAATACATGATAAAAATATATTTTCTTTAAATTTTAAATTATTATTGACTATGTAGAGTATTTCTTTAATGTTCTAAGTTATTAGGACATTACAAATTTTTATAGTACTCCTAACATCTTTTAAGCTATTTTTGAAAATTATTTTGTCTAGAATAAAATATTTTTTTTGTAGTATAATTTAAATAAATTTATTAAAAAATATTCATGAGCTATCAAGAATGAGCAGAAGACTATTGTATAGAATTCAAATTACTCACCGTATAATTCGAATCATGTAAAATCTCACTATATAATTTAAATAAATTTATTAAAAGAATTTATTAAAAAATATTCATGAGGTATTAAAAATGGGCAAAAGAGTATTGTATGGAATTCGAATTGATATCTCATTAATATTTTAAAGAAATCTCATAATTAAATTTTTTGTTAATTTTTTTAATGTATGAAATAAAATATATTTTTTAATTTTTAAATTATTAATTTTGTAATAAATCTTTGTAATAAATTTTTTTAAATTATTACTCGAGAAATATATGTTTTTAAAATTTTTTAAATTTTTTTTAATTGAGTAATTTAAATCTGCCCAATTCGAATTACTATGTGCACGTGTGTGTGAGTAATTCGAATCAGGTTGATTCGAATTAGTGGATGTGTGTGTAGGTAATTCGAATCATACGTAGAAATGAAATTCGAATTATGGTGATTCGAACTATATAAAAATGTAGACTGATTA
>NC_029773.3:81023757-81026234 GCF_000817695.3 Arachis duranensis | reverse complement strand
ATCATCGAATTTTTTCGTCTGCCGTTAATTACCAGCAGATATAAACTTTTAATTGTAAAATTCTAAAACTCGTTACCATCGAATTTTTTTTCCGATAAATCCGATAGTAATATATTATTTTTTATCAATAATTAAATTAATAGTTACTGGCATATTTAATCGATGATAAATCTAACGGTAAACTTAAATTTTATTTTTTAATTAAAAATTATTAAAAATTTTAATATATAATTTTAAATATTTAAATTTAATAATTTTTAAACTAATAAATCAAAAAATACAACACTAATTTACTTAAAAAATAATTTAATCTAGTAATAATAAACTTAGAAAATTAACAAAATAAATAATAAATCAATAATTAACTCATAAAATAAACAAGTTAAAATTAACTTAGAGAATTAACAACAATCAACTAATTAATTCAAAAAAATAATTAACTCACAAACAACAATAAACTCAAAAAAACAATAATCAATAATAAGACAACAATTAACTCAAAAAATTAACAAATTAAGATTAACTTAGAAAATTAACAATAATCAACACAAAAAATTAACAATAATCAACAATAAGATAACAATTAACTCAAAAAATTACAAGTTAAGATTAACCCAGAAAATTAAATTAAACCTAAAGTCGCTGCCACTATTTTAATACACAAATTAGTTATCAACGAATATCAGCTTCCACTACCAAGCCGACATGGACGTTAGTTCTAAATAGAGACAGATTAAACTAAATAAATAATTATATAAGTCTCATCAATATCTTATCAAAACACAATTTTTTTCACTAATATTCTCACATTCAAATATATAAATATCACAAAAAGATAAAATTATAACAAAGCATAACTAGAATTAAGAACCAAGAACAACAAACAATAATTAGAGAACAATGCAGAACTACAAAAAAAATTTAACTAAAAATTAAGAACAAATTAAAAATTATAACAAAAATAAGAAACAGAAAAAATTAAAAACAAGTCAAAACAAGAAATAATGAATTCAAAATAAATCCTAAAATCCAAATCACAATAAACAAAAAAAAAAGAATAAAATCAAAACACATTTTAAAATCTAATAAAAATAGGACAAAATCAAAATAAAATAGGAATAGAGACATACACCATAAAATAGTCTTTGTGGTTTAACTACTCTAAACTAACTAATAAGTGAGTTTTTCGAAAATAGTGGTGGAGCATATGACTTTTTTGGCATAGTAACAGTACGAACGGCGCAGTGATAGTACAATAACCAACCGACAGGCTGTATTAGAATTTTCTCTAAATAAATTACAAAAAAAAGATAGAGAGAGGGAGGAGGACAATTTATCTGAAAGGAGGAAGCTAAGGAGGAGTTCTGGCGACATAGGAAGCAGCGATAGCAGCAGCGGCAGCAGTAGTAGCAGGAGCGACGAAAACGGCGATGACAGAGCGACCAACGCACTGCAAGGAGTTTATGTGGTCTTTGAAGACTGTTGGTGGCACCAACACTGCAAAGGGGCCTGCCGGAGATGGTTTAGGGAAGAGAAATACAGAAAGATAGAGAAAAAAAAAGATGATGTTTAGAGAGAGAGAGAGAGAGAGAGAGAGTGAGAGGAGAGAAGGTTTAGAGAGTGTGTGTGGGTCTTTTAAAATAAATGGAGAGGGTGCGTGATTTCAATTTAGGACAAATTTACCGTCGGATTTATCAGCTAATAAATCCGACGGTAATGCATTACACTTGATTGAACAAAACTCAACGTTCCAGTAATCAAGCTTTAAAAATTCTCCCGGAATTTTCACAGTAATGATCGCACTAATTTTTTTCCTGCAAATATTATCAACGAATTTATCGTCGAAAAATAGAATCCGACAATAACTTTTTTATCCGACAAATTTATTGCCAAATCTGTCGGTAAACCCGCCACTAACGTCTGATGCTAAATTCGACGGTATTCAGCGTTTTTCTTATAGTGTTTTTCTTTTCATTTCTATCTCTTTTCAGCGTCTACCTACTTTATTTTTATATATATTATTACTAATTACTAATTACTAATTTAACAATAAAAATATATCACATAATACTTTTTTTATTGCAATTAAAATTAATATTCACTATATATTATTAATTTGACCATCAAATTGTGCCACATAATACTCTATTTCATTACAATTGAAAATAAATATTTTTCTCTAAAATTAGAGAAAAAATTTAAACCGTCCCTGATAATTACTTTAAAAGACGAAGCCTAGCCAAAAAATAATAATTTTTTTCGACTCTTAATCTTTAATTTTGTGAAATTAGTTAGCCCCTTCATTAATGATCTCTCTCTAGAATTAATGGATCATGTTTATGTGGCATATTAAACTGCTTATTTGTTGTTTGTTAAATACCAATTTGGATCTGCAGATTTTTTTTTATAAGGGACCTTGTTATCTTTTGGAATAATTATTAAGTGTCATTTAAAATTTTTTCTCTTTCTATTTTTTG
>NC_029773.3:81022053-81023647 GCF_000817695.3 Arachis duranensis | reverse complement strand
TGACACAATATTTTATTTAAAATAAATATAACAAATAAAAATATTTATATATTATTATTTCAATGTAGTCCCTAGAATAACTTATGTTAAATTATTTATTGAATTTTCATAAATTTTTCAATTCTAAGTAGAATGGTTGGTGCTCTACTATATTTTTTATCCAGACCAGCAAGGAACATGGAATTCTTATATAATATGTCAACTAACCAAGTAGATATAACGTTAAAAATTCGAATTTTAACATTTTAAAATAATTAATAATAAATAAATAAGACTAATAACAACAACTAACAATGTCATTTTTTAGTAATAAATATATTCTCTATTTGATTTCTATAAATAATTTTTTTAAATTACTAATATTTTTAGTTCTTAAATAACAAATTTAGCAAATGAATGTGAAAAAAGTAATAAAAAATAGAGAAAAAAAATTCTAAATAACTGGTGACAATTATCTCAAAAAATAATGAAGTCTCTAATAAAAAAATCTGTCAATCTAAGTTAAAATTTAAGAAATAAATTAGTTATTTAACGTATCATGTAAACATGCTCAATTAACCTCAAAGAGAGATAATTGATGGACGGATTAACAAATTTCAGATAAAGATCAAGGGTCAAAAAGCAAATTTTTTTTGTAAGGGACTTCGTGATTTTTGAAAAAATTGTGAGAGGTGGCGATGAATATTCACCCTAAGAAATTAAGGATTTTTTTTTTCACTTTTTCTCAAATTAGGTAGCATTTTTTTAGAGAATAGGATTAAGATTGGGAGCTTGTGACTCAGTATTGTATTTGGTTGTCATCAGAGATTGAAACTAAAATTTTAATTTTGGGATACAAAATTTTAATCCCTTCAGTACCTCTAGAAAATGGAAATACAGAAAAACTGAAATTTTTGGGGACAAAGACTAAAAATTTAATATTTCTTTTCAAAAATATCCTTATTTAATTTTTCAAATTTCAAATATACCCATCAATCTCCATATTTAGCGACCGATCTTATTAGCGGCTGATTTAGTGACCGAAAATATTTGCTGTGGGTTTGGTGGCCTTGGTTGAAAATCGGTCGCTAAAATCAGTTGCTAAATCTTAGCAATCAACATCAATCACTGTTTTAAATTTAGCGACCAAGATTTTAGCAACTTCCAGAATCGGTCGCTATGTTGATAATGTCTTGTAGTAGTGGGCCAGTTTATTAATTTTTAAAAAAAAAATTATATTAAACATTATTTTTTTGTTAATAGCCAAATTCGTCCTGAAAGATGATCCATTCTTCAAATTAGTTCTCAAAAGATTTTTTTAGTCATGTTAGTCCTTAAAAGATAAAACGTAAGTCAAATTGGTCTTTTTGTTAGTTAGAGGATGACGTGTCACGTTAAGTGTCACATGGCATGATGACATGGTAGGTTAATACCACGTGTCATAAGATGATTGTTGACGTGTTAGGTTAGTGACACCTAGTACGCCACGTATCACTTGACATATAAAAAAGTTATTTATAATTAAAATAGTCTCTAAAAGTCTAGACGTAAGTCATTTTTATCTTTAAAATTTTAAAAATTAATCAAATTAGTCTTTATAAATTTTTTTTATTTT
>NC_029773.3:80977453-81022021 GCF_000817695.3 Arachis duranensis | reverse complement strand
ATTATTATTAATTATATATTTAAAAATTTAATATTTTAAATCTCACTAAATAATATAATAGTTATTTTAAAATTTAAATCTTTTAAATTTTTTAAAATTATAATTTTTATTATTGTTTAATTTAAATGGTAGAACTCAATAATTAAAAAATTAATTTGTGAAATCACTTGTTGAATCTTAATATTTTAATATAATTTTTTAATAATAACTATTATATTTATTTAGTAAGATAAAAAAAATTAAAACATTTAAAATAATTACTATATTTATTTAATGAAATCCAAAATGGTTAGACGCCATGAAAGATGAGCTTAAATCAATGGAACAAAATAAAGTATGAGACCTTGTGGAATTACCTAAAAGATGCAAGAGAATTGTGTGTAAATGGATCTTTAAGACTAAGCGTAATTCTCATGGCAACCTTAAATGCTACAAGGCTTGTCTTGTTGCCAAAAGTTTTACTTAAAAAATAGTGTTGATTATAAAGAGACTTTCTCACCAATTTTTAGAAAATACTCCTTAAAAATTATCTTGGTTTTGGTAGCTCAATAGAACTTAGAGTTACACCAAATGAATATAAAAATTGCATTTTTAATGGAAATTTAGAGAAAGATGTTTACATGAATCAACCAACAGAATTTTTAGTTGAAGAAAAAGAACAAATGGTGTGTAAACTTAAGAAATTACTATATGGACTTAAATAAGCATCCTGCCAATAGTTTATCAAATTTAATGATACCATTCTATCCTTTGGATTTAAGAAAAATACCGTTGATCGGTGTATATACTTAAAGGTCAGTGAAAATAAATTTATTGTTTTAGTTCTATATGTTGATGATATTTTGTTTGCATCAAATGATCTTGATCTATTAAGCAAGACTAAGAAATATATCTCTAATAGCTTTAAAATGAAAGATATGGGTGAAACAAGTTATGTGATTGGAATAGAAATATTTCAAGATAGGTCACAAGGACTATTAGGATTGTCTCAAAAATTATATATTAATAAAGTATTAGAGAGATTCAAAATAACACAATGCGCAGCATCACCCATTCTAATTCAAAAAGAAGACAAATTTAGTCTCATGCAATGTCCAAAGAATAATTTAGAACGGAAACAGATGGAAGAAATTTCATATACATCTATTATTAAGAGTTTGATGTATGCTCAAACTTGCACAAGGTCATAAATCAACTTCGCAGTTGGTATGCTTAGCAGATACAAAAGTAACCCAGAATTAAATTATTGAAAAACTGCAAAAAAAAATTTTTTTAAGGTATCTACAAGGGATAAAGGAACACATGCTTACTTATAAGCAGATCTAATCACTTTGAAGTGATTGGATATTCAATTTCAGATTTTGCCGATTGCGTAGATAAAAGAAAATTCGCTTTTGGTTATTTGTATCTCTTAGCTAGAAGAGTAATATTATAAAAGAGTGTGAACCAGTCAATAATTGCTACTTTTACAATAGAAGCTGAATTTGTAGCGTGCTTTGAGGCCATGGTTCAAACTAAGTGGTTGCAAAACTTCTTTTCAGGATTTAAAATTGTTGACAGTATTGTTATTTCGCTAGAAATTTATTGTGATAATTCTGCAGCAGTTTTCTTTTCTACAAACAATAAGTATTCCAAAGGTGTTAAGCATATGCTATTGAAATACTTTGTCGTTAAAGAAAAAGTTCAGAAACAAAGAATGTCAATATAGCACATTAACACTAATATTATGGCTGTTGATCCTTTGACCAAAGGGTTATCGTCCAAAACATTTACTAGTCATGTTGAAGTTTATAAGATCAATGTATGTTTTTAATGAAGTTGGTGTTGTAAGAATATTGATATTTTGAGCTCAAATAAATTATGTTTCCGTATTACCTGATTTTTAATTTGTTATATACATAATAGAATTAGAATAATCAAGTATTGTCTTACAATGAAGATATTATTGTTGGACTAATTATGTTATATACTTCCTAATTATTGTGGCTCATGTTAAAAATGTGACTAACTTTGTAGTATATAGAAGGGACTATGTCGATTAGGTGATGTATAACCGATATAACCCATGTCAGTTTTATTCTTATCATGATAAATTAAGCTATGCAAGTAATTGCATAGAAATGTGCATTATGATAAATATTTTCTTAAACCATCAATTGAAATAATGGCACATAAGCCAAGTGAGAAAATGTAAAATAAAAAATTATATTATTATATGACGTCTCATGTGTGTGATGTGTCTTATTTTATTGGTTTAATAAATATTTAATTAAAATAATAAAATAAAAAAGTTGTATAATTATTTTAAAATGTAACTAATTTGATGAAAGTTAGTTTTTATAAAAAGAAATTAGAATTCAATCCTCTTTTTCTATTAATGAAGTCTTTCTTCTTCACTTATCATTAATAACTTAATTGAAAAAAAATTAAAAAAGTGAAAAAATAGATAAAGTAAATTCTTTCTAATATCATTATCATTATGGATCAAGATTAGTAACTATTCTTATTTCTATTTATGATAATCATAAAATTTAAAATTTTTTATGTGAATGATAATTTTATAATATATATTAAAAATTATATTAAATTTTACAAGAGATTGATGGTCTTCTTTTACTTTTTTTTGTTGATTAATTATTTTTTATTTAAATCAAAATTAATTTAAAATTTAGTGTCTAACCTCTAAATTCGCTCTAACCAATGTCAATAATTAACCTTCGAACTAAATAACAGGTGTTAATTTAATTAAATTTAAGCTTTAATTTTAATTTGTAGAAACTTTTTTTTATTGAATGTAAAACAGTTGTACTATTTTTCTTTATGACTAGCTATAAAAAATAGAAAATATATATAACTGACAAATAAAAAGATGTATACAAATTATCATATGTTTTCTATAGCGTTGAAGATTTTTTTTTATCGAAAATAAAGAAATTTGAATCTACAATTTTTTAAGTGAATATAAAATAATTTATACGATTTAAATTATAACTCTTTGACCTATAAAAAATTTGTTGATATTATTATTATTATTATTATTATTATTATTATTATTATTATATATAAACAAAAGTACTCTTTTTAAGAAATTAAGCTACTATATATTGAAATCAATTTATCATTAATTAAAATGATCGATCATTAAGTTAAATTATATTTATTTTAATTTATTAATTAATGTTTGTTTTTTTTATGGTCCTTCGTCTATATACATTTTTTTACGAGTATATGGAGTTTTATTTTGAAGGCAATAATAATAGACAATTATTTACTTGCACATCGCTTTCGTTTACACATAATCATTTTTTTTATAAGCTACATAAAATATTATCCATGTGCCACTATGCCTGGCCGACATAGTCTATTTTTAATTTTCATTCTCTTGTTTTGTTTTTGATATTAGCAGTGCCCTCACTCATCGTTACAGTACAAAACTACAAATAGCCTTGTACTATTAATATAATTATTTGTTTTGTGTATGGATGTCGGCAATCACATTGTGGAATTTTAGAAGATTTAAAAAAAAATCATATTCTGGACTCTATTCTTTTTTATGTTTTTTAAACATTATGTTTTAAAGTAAATTATATTTTTTTTCATAATATTTTTAAAATTTTAAAAAATATTCATAACATTTAATTTGATTCGATTTATCTTTAATATTTGCTTAATTTTATTGTTATCGTTAATTTTTTTATAGTCAATGGTTAGTCAAAAATTTTATTTTCAATTTTAACTATTGTTTAATCTTCAGCTAATTTTTTTAGTTATAAAGACCCAAATATATTATGTCCAATTATGGAGAAGTGATGTGTTTTTTATGAATATAAAGATAAAAAAAATTAATTAAAATTCACAAATTAAAAGTTCAGATTTATTTAGGATACAAAATCTAGAGTCAGATTTATTAATTGTTTGTACTTTGTACACAACAGTTTTGTTTTTTCTTTAATTGGTTGTGTAAGAAATTATGGAAGTAATTTAGTAAAAATTAGTTTTAAATAATTTATTTTATTTTAAGGTGTGTAAAAATAAATAGTTCTATTAATAGTAAACGTACAGAAAGGTTATGAAACTTGGTTAATTTAATAAAAATGTTTAAATATAAATAATTAATAAATATTAAATAAAATAAATTTAGATCATTTTAACTGATTATTATCTCTCAAATATTATTAAACACCCAAATATTTTCTTTTGTGGCCAAAAAAGACAATCTTATTTAATTTAGTTTATATTTTATTCCTCCAAAAGTATATTGCCATATAACTGCGCACAACTATACAATATTCTTTAAAGATAATTTTAGTGCTTTTTTAATAAAAGTGGCAAAGAAAATTAATTACTCTATTAACCAATATTACACCACAAGATTAATGATTCTCTGGGAAAAAAAAATATAGTGTGTGTGAATAAAATTTACATGGAAAATTGCAGAACTTTTTATTCATCCAATGAATGTGTGCCATTAAATCACCAATCACCATCCAGAGTAAGAAATTGACACTATGATCAACAATTTATTATTCCTTGCGCTGAATTTATGCCACTCAAATATCTCTAGAGCTTTAATTTGAAAAGCATGCATGCATTATATTGATTGGTAGTGAGGGTTCCTATTGATTATTATTATCACCAGCTATTCCTTTTAGATGAAACCTATTCAGATATTCTTAGTTCTGCTGGCCTAAATTCCTCATTATTAATTTGAATTTTATATTATATATGATACTTGTAGTAAATTATTTTACTGAAGATTATCTGAGCGTGATAAATTAATTAGCTATAATAAAACAACATTTTGGCGACAGTTTTTTTTTAATATTTGGCGATAATTTTAACTGTCATTAAATGGTTTTATGATGATTAAAAAAAACGTTATAAATTTGAGCGTCGCCAGTTGACATAGTGACGATTTTGAACCACTATTGATAGAAAATATCGCTAAATTGTTTGTGACGGTTTTTAGAGTATAAAACCGTCACAAATTTGCAATACTTGTAAAGGTATTTTTTTATGCTGTATTTCACAACGTTTTAAAACTGTCGTTGAATTACTAAATTCTATGACAGTTTTTTTCTTATATTTCATGACTATTTTAAACCGTCACTAAGTTACTAGTTTTTATGACAGTTTTTTGGTATATTTAGTGATTATTTAAACCGTCACAATATTTTTAGTGACGATTTTTTTATTTAAAACCGTCACTAAGTTACTAATTCCTGTGACAGTTTTTTTCCTGTATTTAGTGACTATTTTACTGTTATAATCTCTCCAACATCAATGCTTTCTTTTATTAATTATTGTAAAAATTATTTCTATTATAAATAATAATTTATGTGTCTACCAACAAAATAATAAATGGCATTATATTTCAACAAATTTAAACTCAATCTCACAACTTTTACAAAAATAGAAACAAATATTTCAAAAGTTGAATTCTACAAGTTTTACATAGTCATAATTCATAAAATGTAAATTCAAAAAAACCTAAATCTAAACATATAAAGTTAACAATTGTACTTGTAACTTTATCTTTAACTTTTCTTCGCAACTTCGCTTCACCTTCAACCTCAATAGTATCCATCTTCAACAATTGCTTCACAAGCAACTCTTGTCCTCTGTAAATGAGAAAATGAAATAATTAAAATGCATTCACGAATAAAAAGATTTGCAATGGAACATGAAATATAGAAAATTAGAAATATCCAAAGAAATATTACCACCAAGACTAATGCATATTTGAATTTGTTTGAAATACATGGTATAACCTAGGGGATGTCAAAAATCTTCAGAAAGCAGGGATCCCCGCGGGAACCGCCTCAAATGGGGCTCCGATGATGAGAAATTTTTTCCGTGGGGATGGGGATGGGGAGCAAAATTCTCGCGAGACAGGCGCGGAGACCCGAGCGGGGATCCCCGTTCATCCCCAATAATTCTCCAAATTTTTGAACTTACTTAAATACCCTTACTTTATTACTAATATAGGGGGTGTTTTAATAATTTCACCCAATTAAAGACCCTAACCTTATTATTCAGTATATCATTCTTCCCTTCCCACTTTGCTGTGCCATCTACTACTATCTCATCCAGTCATTCTTTCCTTCTCACTTTGCTGCGCTGTCTACTCTACTCTACTATCTCATTCACCCTCGTCGGTCGCCACTCCTACTACCGGCCACTCCTGCACCACTCGCCACCTCGTTGTTCTCTCTCTTCAGGCGCGGTGTCCTTCCCCTCTCCACTCTTGCGTCTACGTGTTTGCTTCCGTCTCTTTGCTGTTCGCCGCGTTGCATTCCACTGCTCCACCATCTCTTTGCTGCTCGTCGTCTACTGGAGAGCGTCGCTACTGACGCTGCAACAGCCACTGATTGTCCCTCTTCCAGTCCTCTTCCACCTTTCCATCAACTTGACTTCATGTTAGATTTTCTCTCATTCTATGTATGTGAAGCAATTAGACATATAGATTTTATAATTATGAAATAGTTAGGGTTTGATTTTGTTAATTATAATTTATGTGATTCTGAGTTGCTGGATTTGGTTAGAGTTTTATTAATTTCTGGTTTTCTGCATGTAGTTATTTTGCTTGTTTTGAGTTGATTATGTGATTCAATTTGAGTTGAAAACTCTGATTATGTAGTTCTAAGTTGCTGGATTTGTTTACTGATCTTGTTAATTTGAGTTTTCTTGTTCTGATTTTGTTAATTTATTTTTTTGTACTGATTTTGTTAATTTATTTTTACTTGTACTGATTTTGTTAATTTATTTCTGATTTTGTAATTTAATTTTTTAATAATTCTGAGTTGACTCTGAGCTACTGGGTTTAATTTATTTTGGCTTATTTTGAGTTGATTTTGTGATTCAATTTGAGTTGAAAACTCTGATTATGTAGTTCTGAGTTACTGGGTTTATTTATTGATCTTGTTAATTAGAGTTTGCTTGTTCTGATTTTGTTAATTTATTTCTAATTTTGTTAAGTTTGTTAAGTTTGTTAATTTTTAAATTTCCACCACACACAAAGCACCACCACAGTTCATGATTCTTCATCATCTTCTTGTTTGTGGTAGCTATTCATCATCATCATCACAAACTTCATTCTACTATGACACTTGTTTAATTATTATCTCATCAATTTTCTTGTTAGATTCTATCTATCAGTCCTTAGCTATATTATATAGATTATTATTATTTATAAATTTTTATTAATCTTACAATGAGTGTACGATATATCCCTTAATACTGTTTTGCTGGTTTTGATTTTCTGTTTATTTAACTTGAGTCTTGTCTTCTTCAACTATTTTTTTGCTATTTCTGTTTTTTATATATCCTTGTTTCTTGTTAATTTATTTCTAATTTTATAATTTAATTTATTAATAATTCTGAGTTGATTCTGAGCTGCTGGGTTTAATTTATTTTGGTTTGTTTTAATTTATTTTTATATATTAATTTTTAATTTAGTATTTCTGTATTAAATCTTACTTTATAAGATGGATAGCTTTAACTCGACTCCTATTGAAAATAATAATGAGACAGAACCAACTTAAGATGATGAGGGTCAAGCAATTGAAACACATGTTCAAGGAACACAAGAGGAAGGACAAGAAGAAACACAAGAGGGAGGACAAGAAGTTATTCAAAACATGCAAAATAGTTCTAACAAAAAAGGATTAACTTCTGAGGCTTGGAAACATTTAGGAGGGAGCAAATAGATGGAAAGTGGAAGGCAATATGTAAATATTGCGAAAAAAAGATTGGAGGTAACACGAAGCAAGGAACTAAGCACTTGCATGATCACATTAGAATTTGTCTGATTCGTACTATTAGGAGACCAAAGCAATCAATATTAAAAACAATGCTGCAATCATCAGGTCCTACAGGAACGGGAAGGGCAACGGATTCACTTTTGGTTGAAAACTTCACATTTAGTCAAGAGAGATCACGACGAGCACTCACAAAATGGGTTATTAGGGACGAACACCCTATGTCATTTGTTGAGCAAGTGGGTTTTCATGAGTTTATGGTTAAGAATCAACCTTTGTTCAAATTTTATACAAGAAATATGTTGAGAAGTGATGTTGAGAAGATGTATAAATTGAAAAGGCAAAGCTTCTAAAATTGTTGGAAAAAAAATTCAAGCCGCACTGCTATCACTACTGACATGTGGAATGCTGATTGTCAAAACAAAAGGTATATGATGATTACGGCTCACTTTATTGATGATAATTAGAACTTGCAGTGTCGACTTATAAGGTATTATTTATGCTTTTAGCATCTTTTAAATATTTGACTTTTTAATGTCATGATTGTTTATTATATTTATATTATTTTAGGTTTGCATATGTGTCTGCACCCCATACTGCTAAAGTTCTTAGTGATATTTTGGTGAATTTCTTATATGATTGGAACATAGATAGAAAATTGTCAACTTTAATGGTTGATAATTGTAGTACAAATGATGCCATGATTCATCTTCTGCTTGATAAGATTTCACCATCTAACTTTGTTAAGAGAGGAGAATTTTTTCACATGCGTTGTTGTGTTTACATTGTTAATTTGATTGTGAAAGATAGCATGAATGTAATATATGGTTCTATTGAAAAAATCAGAGATAGTGTTTCTTTTTGGGTTGCAACACAGAAGAGGGAAGAAAAATTTGAAGAGACTTGTAAGTAATTGAATATTAATTATAGGAAAAAATTTGCACTTGATTGTAAAACTAGATGGAATTCAACTTATCTAATGCTTGCTTCTACTTTGCCATATAAAGAAATTTTTGAGAATTTAAGACATCGTAAATCTCTGTATAAAGTTGTACCATCTGATGATGAGTGCAAAATGGCAAATGAACTTGTTGGTAAATTAGAAGTCTTTTATAGTATAACTGAATTATTCTATGGCACTTTATATATCCAATGACAAATTTGTACTTTTTCAAAGTGTATAAAATGAGATTGACATGGAATGAGCGGTTGTGTAGTCCCAATGAGATGATTCATAGAATGGAAATAAATATGATTAGTAAGTTTGAAAAGTATTGAGATCAAATTAATGAAGTCATGGCTGTAGAAGCTATTTTAGACCCTAAGTATAAGATGAAGTTATTAAATTTTTTTTTCTAAAATATATGGATCTCAAAGTAAGAATCATCTGAGCAAGGTGAAGAAAATGATGGAAGAATTAGTATGTGAATATCAACCAAAGGCTAGGGTTAAAAGAAGAGCAGCAAATGATGATAATTCAGCTTCTGCTTTGAATGTTGGACATGATGAAGGATCTTCAAAGAGAAAATTTAACTCTATCTACTTGCAATTTGTGGAAGATACATTTGAAGACTATGCTGCAAAAACTGAGTTGGATTTCTATTTGGAAGAGAGTGTTATGGTAGATAAAACAAATTTGAAAAAAATTGACATTTTGGGCTACTGAAAAAATATTGGAGTGAAATATCCAACTTTACAAAAAATTGCAAGAAATTTTAGCTATTCCCATTTCAACTGTTGCCTCAGAGTCTGTTTTTAGCACCGGTGGTCGAGTTATACATCCACATCGCAATAAATTAGATTGTGAACTTGTTGAGGCGTTAATTTGCACTTAGCGTTGGATACACTCTTCAGATAAAAGTATTAATAACTCAAAATTTATTTCATATTAAAGTTCAATTTCATGTTATATTTAACTCTCGTAAATTATTGGTTGATATAATATTGATAAATCAGGGTCGAAAATTTTAATTCCTTGAGACTGTGTGATGGATATTGGGATTTAGGAGTTTAGGTAATTATTTTTTTATTATATCAAATTCATATTAAATATATGATATTCTTGTTTATGATGTATGTTAACATATTCATGTTTGTGTTGTATTTTAACAGGGAACATGGAGTTGTTTGTTGGAAGTTGAAGACTTTATTTTATGACTTTTTTTAAGAATGGAAGTTGTATTTTAAAATTTCGTTTTATAGACTATGATTTGTTATTTTATATTTCTTGACTTGTAAGTTGTAATTTTAGATAAGATATGTATGTTTGTGTGTTGTAATAATGATTTGTGATTTTTTTATATTTTTTTAATTTTTTATTATAATTTTCATATAAATGTTCAACATAAAGAGACGGAGAATGGGAACCCACGGAAAATACGGAGAACACGAAAAATGAGGATGGGAGTAATTATCTTCCCATGGCGGGGATCAGGACGGAGACGGGACAAAATCTAAGGGCGGAGACAGGGAGCAGGGAGGCATTCCCCGCCCCTGCTCTGCCCCATTGACATCCCTATACTATAACCCCAAGCTCATAAAAATTTACAATTAAATGAACTTATAGGATTTCAGGTTTGGGATTTGAGATAAAATTGTGGGGATGAGACTAGTTAACTGATTTAGTAGAAAGAGGGGTATATATAATAATTTTTGGTTTAGAAAAATAGAAAAAACATACCACTGTTATTGATGACATGGAGAGAAATGAGCCAACAAAAACACCTTTAGATAATTTGGCTCCAAATATCTGCAAATCAAGTGAAAAATGATGCTCAGAACTCATCTCTACTCAACCATAAATCCTTAATTGTATTAAGATCATAACATATACACTCAGCATCATACCTTAAAAAGAATAGCAATTTGAAGAAGACCTCCTAAAATAGCAATAGGTCCAACAGTTTTTAACTACATGGATACAAATTTCAGAACAACTTCTCTTCAAAAAATAAAAATCTATCATTATTCTACAACCCCTAATTGATAGCCTTTGGCAAGGATAACAATATTTTCATTTAATCTTAAAATCACATGAGTTGAGTTGAGATAACCCAAGACAAAATATGTGAAATACTATCAACAAGACAGGAATAGCAAACCTTTGCCAAGAAAAATTCTAGACCCAACACAAAGAGAAGAAATACAATCCCAAATTGTACAACAGTTTAAAGCTATATAAAATGTGAGAAGAAAAGGTTATCCAGTGCAAAACAATTAACAACTTAAAAATTACAGAAGCACAGTTTGCTTCAGCAAAAATGATAGTGAGTTATTGAAAACAACATCCCTGTACCATTTGACTAATAAATTTCAAACTTCCTAGTCCAATAAGGGATCCCGCAAGAAGGTAGCTCACAATAACCCAAATAAAGCAGATGAAATCTAATACCCAACATAACTTATTGCAGAAGGCCACTAAAACAAACACTTATTATCAATGAAATTGCATAAAAGTCACAAAATGCCACTATGATTAAGAGTAACAGTTACAAAGCGGTTGTCCTAAACAGGAAAGGATGATTTCATTGTAGAAACTATGAGAACCACTAAATCTGATATTAGCCTGCATGAATGAACAACGATCACACCTCATGGTAGAAAATAAATAGGAAAACTAGATAAAAAGATTTCAAAAATAAAAAAAAGATAGGCATCACAACATAATATGTTCAACTTATCATCAAAAAGAGTATTACAATAAGGAAAGAAAAACGAAATATAATTGCTGAAAATCTGCTAGCCTCTGAAATCTAATGCATATTCATTGATGATAAAAATTACTAGGATTCACTGAAAGGTAATCACAGTTTAAAATATCTAAAGTTACTTGTTATAAATTGAATATCCATCCATATATGATAAAGTTTGTTAAAGAGAATAAGCGTGACATGTAAGGTAGAAATAAAATAAAATAAAATAAAATAATAAATCAAATTTACCCATCTAATAATATATTGGAGGCTTTAAAATCTCTATATATAATTTGTTTTTCTGAAGTGTGCAAAAAGGCCAAGCCTCTAGCAGCATCAATAGCTATTTTGAGACAAGTGTTCCAAGAAATTGGTTCTATATTAGAATTTTCTGAGCAAGAAACAAAAAAAGAAGAATAATGGAGTTAACTCAAATTTTGCATTCGAATAAATTAAATTTGTAATTATTGATAGATTAATTATTGATAAATTATTAGGATTCACCAACAAAACAAGACCAGATCATAAAAACTGATACTTATATAAAGAAGATAACTTTGGAATAATCTTAATACAAAGAGCAGCTCAAACAGAAATTAAATTATGAAAATAATTCAAAAGCAAGAAGTAATAGTTATTAGCAAAAGATTAAAATATCTGAGGATTTCATCAACAACTAAACTATACTTGGGTATGTATACAGTGTAACAGTTGTAACAGTGAGAAATAATAAGACTTATTATATCTACTCTATTATTAATATTTTACATAGAAATATTAACAAAGGAAATGTAATAAGGAAATACAGAATTATGAATTAACATTAAATTAATCATTAAGCTCACATCAAATTTATCGGTGTACCAAACAAAACTAACAAATTTTACAAGAATGGATATAAGATAGAACAGGCAACAATAAGGAGTAATTTATGCCAAACCTTCATAAGAATCCTGTCTGTCACTGATTTCAATTGAGACTCTCACCCCACAAAAAAGCAAATAGATCATCAATATATATAGGTAACTAACTGGTATTGTAGAGCACAAAACACAAATGATATATACAATACATCATCAAAAATATATAATTATTAAAAATTTCAAAATATTAGAGATTTCAAAAATCCAGACCCATTTCATTATCTTCACCCCAAGCCCCCAAAATAAATGCATTTAAATCCTATATGTAAATCATATTCTTCACCAGTAGATTATCCATGAAATTTTATCCCTTTATTTTTACCCCCTATCAAAACACAACCTTGAAGAAAAAAAATAACATGCAAAAAAACAAAAAAATCTCCCTGAAAGAAGAACTAGGGACAATCATGCTTTGATTCTCACAAAATTCAAATATAAACCAATTAAACCAAATGTAAATATAACTTACTCCCTTGATTTTTCGCCCTTCAAACAAGATGGCTGCTCTGCAATGCTCTCATTTACACTGCAGCAAGAAAAATTACATAAAATGGAACAAATGAATTACTAAATAGAGTACAAAATTTTAAAAAGAATACAAATTATTGGACACAGAAAGTACAAAACCATTGAAAAAAAAATATTGGTCTCTGCATACAAGTTACCAAAAATCAGAATATTAGACCAAAACTCAGAGAAGCAACTTAAGCAAGAAATTAAGATATAATTTATTTTTCTGTATGATGGAGGATTGTAAGATAAAATAGCATAAAAAAATTGTCGTTGTTGTTAAGGACCAACAGGACTCTAATAGCTTGAGCTATTAGTTTTAACAACAAAATATCTTCAACAAGCTTAAAGTACAACCCCAATTTACTCATCAATTGACCTATTTTATGTTCATCAGCTGAAGTACTAGAACTTCCACTATAATGTACAAGCATCCCACCATATCGCATTGAACTCGAGAGAACTGATTTAGTCATTGGGTATGTATTAGTGGCAACTCCCATCCCTCCATGAATCATAGGATGACCACATAAAATTTAGCAAAATTGGTCATGTAATTAATACCTAAACCATATTCAGATGTAGCTAAAGTATAGTTCGTTATTACATGAATTAATGCATATGTTCCTAAACTTCATCCTAAAAGATGCTGCCCAATAATGTTTAGTATTAAACATGACTTCAACAGAAAATAAATTTCATTCATAAACACCAGTACAAAAAAACCAAGAAAAAAAAGAGTGCAAGTAAATTAAATACATTAAATTAAAATCAACTGAAAAAAGATAAAATCACTTTAGAAAGAACAACAAAAAGATATTGTAAATTCTCAAGCTTCCCAAGTTTAGGTATCAAATGTCCAGATAGGTTGGAATTATCGAGATTCCTGTAGAAAGTAACACAAAATGACTAGTTACAAAAAATGTCAATGGAATACTAACTACTTCAGCCAATCCAAAATTAGCAATTATCAGTTATGAGTATTCATGTATGATTGGAGTGATGATGTTTTTTACTTGTGCTATTTATTAAGTTTGGCATGTCCTGTAACAATTTTCAAAACTCAATGCTTTAATGCTTTAATACAATAAACGGTCAAGTTTGTACTTCATTATATTATATTATCCTATGATCTAATATAAAATAAATTAATTAAATCAAGGATAAGAATACAGAATAGAGTAGTACAATTGGTCAAGAATTTTATCAGAGCACTCGCAACACATCCTTGAGAACTTGATCCTTTTGGAATCTTTTTTATACTCTTCTTATTCCGACAATATTTTTAGAAGTGTCCTCTCTTACTACAATTGTAGCATTTGAATTACTTATTTTCTTGTAACTTTGATCTACTTTGGCTCATACGCAAATCACGCTCCACTGATCTCTCTCTCATCATAAACAATGCCTCTGCTTGCTTTGAGCTCTCTAATCTATTATTTTTATTCTTGCGCCTAGATTCTTTTTCAAGAATTGCAACAACCATATTATTAAAGAAAAGATAGTCTGTCAAAATATTATAATTAAGTTAATGATGAGCTGATCATATGTGTTAAGTTAGAAAAATAAACAACACATTGATGATGATAAACATGTTAATTTGGGTTAATAATCCAAGTGGATTTTTGATGGTGTGGTTCAAGTGTGCAGGCCCAAAAGATTATTGATGCAGCCCAAACAAATAAGACTAAATGCTTTCAAGGCTGCTAAATGGAAATAAAAACAAACCAAGCCCAATGCAAATCAATCAAAAGAGGAATCAATCCTAAGCTATTGCTAAGTTCATTTCGGGTGTTGGTCAGAAGAGAAAGAGGGCCTCACTTTTCCATTCAAGCATTAAAGAGGAAGAAAGAGAAAGCTAATCAAGGAAGCTAATGTCAAATCAAGCTAAGAAAAAGCATGCTAAGCAAGTTTAGAGGTTAACAGTAATTTATTTTTATTTCTATGCAAGTAAATTGTTTCACATTTTCTCCTTTCTTCTGCGCCACCATTTTGGACAGGATGAAGAAAGTGGTAGCTGAATTTTCTCTGATGTTAATCAATGGCTAACATCGTTTCTTGGAGTCAAAGCACAATTTTAAGGGTGTGGATTTGAGAACCTCACTGAGCAAGCAATTTGCTGCTGTCACCATCTCCTCGGTTAAGCCCAAATTAGATTTCAAATCCATAAAATTGTGTGGTCTGAATAAAGAAAAGAAAAAAAAGGGTACAGTTGGTTCAAGGATCAAGGAGTTGACCTTGAGGAAGAAACCCTAGCCGTGGCTCAGAACAAGATATAAAAAAATGATTCTCATTTGAGCGGAAGGAGAGAGAATCCAAATTAAAGAGAAGAGTGAAACTTCACAACAGAGTTTGAAGTTTTGGAAGTATTACACCTACACTAAAGGGAGCACTCTGCCATGATGAAGAACAATGTTTTAAGTTCAAAAGTTGGGTTCAACGCATAGAGTCAAGGCTGTGAATCATCATCTCCTTCATGGTTTACTGTTTGTATTTCTGTTTTAATGTTATATCTTTTTTTTTGTATTCAATCAGAAGTAAAAGGCAAGAAAGAGAGGCATTGAGAAAAAGCCATTAAGTGAAAAGGCTGAGAAAAATACTTGAGAAAAAAGATAAGAGTGATTTCAGATTTCTTTTAGTTGTATTTCTGTTTTGTGTCATGTACTTGTGAGGTATCCCTTGCTAAATTGGGTAAATACTTAGTGTGTCAAGTCTAGGTAGTTACATAGCCAAGTCAAGTTTATGTTGAAACTCGATATGTCTCTGGTAGGATTATGTTGAGTCCTTGGGATTGGTGTATGTAATACATGAAAATATAGTGAAAATTTTACCAACGTTGTGGTGGAGACTAGATGTAGGTTATATTACACTAGACAATTGAACTATGATACATGGCTGTGTCATCTTCTTCTTCTCTAATCTAGTTCTGTTTTTTATTATTTATGAGACAAAATAAAATTGTCCCTGCATAATCCGCTACGCAGACCAAACAGAAGATAAGTTATAAATTCTGGTTTTAAGGCTTTATTAATCAAGTTTAAAGAGGGCTATAGATTCAACCCCCATTCTCTAGGCCATCAAAAACTTTCAATATGAATCTAGTAGACTTTGAAGTAGAAGATCTACACGTTCATTTTCTGCTATGTTGTAATCCAACAATGAGAGTTGGGAAAATAATATATTTAGGTTGTTGATGTAATCTGTTGTCGAAATAGATTCACTCAATCAAAGAGTATAAAGTCTTCTCTTTATCAATATCTTGTTGTGAAGTGACTGACTTCATATAATTTGATGAGAGCATTCCAAAATTTTTTCTTTTCTTTTCTCTGCTACACTTGACAAGAGTGAATCACCTAGTGCCAAGTGTAAGTTCGCAACGACATTGTCATCCATCTCCTTTCATTTTTCATCTGTAGTCCCAGTGGGTTTACCTTCAATTGCTGCCACGCAATTGTCTTTCCTCATAATTGCTTTCATTTTCAAATTTCAGAAGAAAAAATTACTCTCACTGAATTCGAAATCTCATACTTTACTGTCATTTTTTATACGCTATAACTCATAGTAGAAGAAAAAATTATTAATCAGCAACCTTTGACTCTGATACCACTATTAGGTATCAGACATATGACACAACAATAAATATATAGATGAAAAATTAGAAATTTGTATAAAATAACTTTCTTTGAGAATTACAACTTATCTTTATCACAAGGAGATTAAAATAAACCTCTTTCTTGACAAAAGGAGAATACACATCTCTCTAAATATAGAAAAAAATCTCTCAAAGAAAAAAGCTCTCTATGTAACTTAATATTACTATTATTCTTGTATGAATTTATTAAACTGAATTAAGGAGACTCAATTTATAGATGCACTTCTTTAATGTAAACAATTCATTAATTAAAAGTAAATAATTATTCTCTATTTTCTACTATTAAAATTCTATAGTTATAAATTAGGAATGTTCATATCTTTTTATTTTATTTAGCTTTTTACCAAAATAACTTTATATTAATTTTACACTGATCGTTCGAATAGAATTAACCTCAAAAGCTATGGCTAAGGAGTTTTGATACCATGAAAGGTATCAGGTCCTAAGAGCGAGGAAGAGACGAAGAGATGAGAGAACAAGAGAAAGATTATCGAAACAGAGATAATTGGTTGATTATATATTGTTATTAAACCTACGAAGCATAGACACTTTTCTTATTTGTCATGTTTACGTGTCGGACACATTTCGGACACACAACACTCATCGACACTTATTTGACACGCGTGTCTTCTGTATCCAATTATATCTTAGTAAAAATAAAAAATTCTTCTCCAAACATATTTGGACACGGCTAAATACCATTACGTTTCAGCATGTCCAGTCTTATTCTTAACATATATTGTTCTTGAAATGAGTTTAGAAATAATATAAAATAACTAAAAAATTAATTTATATTTTAATATCAATAAAATATTAAAATATTATTATAATTTATCTAAAAATACTTTCTATTTTATATATATGCCATATTCTCGTATCTTATAAAAATTTTAAATTTGTGTATACATCTTAATTACTAATACACTAACACTCTTCTTACAGTAATGTATATATGATAATTCTAGATAATTATACAAATAACAATACTTCTAACTATCTTACTAACAGATTTTAACAAATTCTAAATTCTTTATGACACTTCAGTAATACTGCTTATTCCTATCGAATTAAATTAGTAGTTGTAGATTTGTAATAAATATATATTATTTAATTTATTTTTAATTTATATTTTATATTTTAATATATATTTTATACAAATAACTAATTTTTTATATATACCTAAATTGTTTTCGGTCAAACTCGATCATTATTGATAAAGTTTGTGCCTACTATTGTCAAATAATAGTTTATTACAATAAGGTATTGTGCCTACAATTTTTACCGCTGATATTTCCCCTAATGGAGGTTAAGGATATCATTATTCTACTTTCTTTGTAAATTACAAGGTATTGATTCCTCCAATCAAGTTCACATAAATTAAAGAAGCCCCATAGTGCTGCTAATGTGGAACAAATTCAATGAATGGAATGAATCATAGTATAAATATTATTTCTCACACCTGATGATATCAAGTAATTATGAGATTCAAATTCTAAGATTCTCCACCTTTATTATCCAAGTACGATATATATTTAGAGAACCTTGATTTATTGGATAGTGTTTTGTCTTTCTCCCTTAATTTTCTTGCGATGACACATAATGCACCTCCATTAAGAATATTAGAAAGCTTGTGCCATACATTTTTTCTTCTTTCCTTAATTAATTAATTTTTGTATGAGAAAGTTTGCTAACTTTTTGAAGAATAGAATACAAGGATACTATGAAAGTATGAAGGAAAAGCAGTTTATTAAAAGTGTAACTTATCACCTACAATCACATGCCACGTGCTACATGCCACGTTAAGATTTAGTTATCTTATTCCTTTAATGCATATTTTGAAAATATAATAATATAAATTTTTAAATGTTTAATGCAATAAAATATAAATTTTTTAATAACTTTTAGAAAAATATTTTTTAGTATTATTAAAATATGTCCTCAAAGTATATGTTAATAAAACTCTTATCGTTGTCATCGACGTCATGTACTAATTATTTGGTTAAAATATAAATTAAAATTTTATATATTTTCACACTAGCCAAAGCTAATTAGCCATTAGTTGATGTACCTAGTTGCTTAGCCTAGGCTAAACTAATTTGGCTTATGCCTTATTATATGTTGTAAAACGAGTAGTCTTGAGTCTTGACCCAAAGTTATTTTGGTTTAGTTTGGTATTACATGGACCCATCACAGTTGATAAGTTCTTCAAAATGTTGTTTTTTGAAAATTATAACAATATCTGTGAACAAAAAAATTATAATAATATTACTTGTTAAAATAAAATAATAATTACTCTTATCATTCAATGAGTAAAAGTCACAAGAGTAGTGATTAGTATAAAAATATAACAATATTATATAATCAATACAATTTATTATTTTACTCAATAGTTAGTCAATATTATCTTAAAATATTAATTAAAAATATGATATTAGACTATTAGACGAAAAATATTTGATTACTAATTAAAAATACTGACCAATATAAATTAAAATTACTGACGCTAAAGATTTTTAATCAAAATAATATGATTAGCTATTAAAAGTGTATATATAATTGTTATTATTTTTATTTTTTAGTATGAATATAATTTTTAATTTTTGAAAGGTTGAAAAAATGTGACTAAATTTTTATAGTAGTTTTTTAGATTTACAACTTTCATCAATTTAGTCTTTTGATATTTCAATTACACTATAATAGAGTTCTCGAGATTGAACTTCAAACACTATAATGATTTCTAGATCCCTATTCAATGCTAACTCAGTAATTACAGTGATGATATAGCACTCTTTTAACATGCTAGACTGGTGTAAAACGTCGACGTTTTTGTTAAAGTCTAAACGACGTAGTTTTAATGTGGAAAAACTATTTTAGATGTCCACTAGAGTTAAAACGATATTTTTCCGACCTTCACTGGAAACAAAAAAAGGAAGATTCCATCCATGACCAAAAAACAAAGAGGGGGAAGATTGCATCAATATGTGTTTGGTTAAGGTTAAAGGCCCAATATGTTTTTGGTTAAGTTAAAGGCCCAACGAGGAAGACCCACGAAAACAAAAGATACCCTAACAGTCAAATTTTTTTTTTAACAGTATTTTCTAACTGAAAGGTCAATAATTAATCCAGCTTAGATCAAAAACTTCATTTAAAGATTTATCAATGGTTAATGAATCATTGTGTACACAAGTCTGATTCGAACCCTCAAATTAGTCTTCTATCAACGTGTGATCCATTAAAGTAGTAGATACTTTAGTCCCTTAACCAAAAGTTGAGTTTGACGTTTTTGAATGAGAAAAAAAAATTTTCCTTGCTGCAAGATTCTTACCCGGATATGGGTAGTCTTGCTCAAATGTCGGTGATTTCATCGGAAAAAGAAAATATCACTTGTCTTTTAGTGGCATTGAAAATGAAACCCCCATATGATCACACAATAATTTGTCAGCAAGCACAGGAAGAGGGACTTCCCAATAGAAGAAGTCACTGCAGTCATTAACTCTATATTGGCAAGCTTATTTGCCACATTGAAGATTCCAACTTTAGTTGTATAATTCTAAACCCGGTGGCTCAAAATCCATACATACTTCTATACATAATTTAACATGCTTTAGACTTGTTATTCTTCATGCAAGCTAAGAAGTTTGTATCCACAACTAAGGCATTCTTTGCCATTGAAAGAGACACAACTATATTTATAACCATATATAGAAGATCAGTGTATTTACCCAAATTACTTCTAGACATACAATAATATAATGCGCAAGTTCAAACCAAGTATCAATTGATCGACAAATTAGAATGTATGGTATTCTATTCTATTTTAAAATATATAAAATACACTAAGGATTCAGGTTGGTAGAAGAAATCACCTTAGTCTCTGAAATTTTTTTCCATCAGACATAGATACTATACCCCATTACATTATGAACTTCTACAAGAGATGTAACAAATATTACAGTATCTTTGTCAGCATCAAACTCAACATTATTATTCACTTTCACATGTTGCCTTTTTTATGGCGTCCTTAATCAAGGCCTGCCCCTTCTCATGCATGATGGGCATTTGTATTGCTTTATGCTCTCAGCCTTTGCCGGTGTGATCTTCACACATTTTCCATGGAACCACCTCTCGCATATGTCGCACCCAATCCAAAATTCGTCCGCGTTGTAGTTTCCGCCGCAGCTCCCACAAAGAGTTTCGCTGTGCTCATCGTCTTCCTCCTCATAACCCTCATCGAACTTCGGGTTGCTTTTGACTTGCCCGTCACTTGATCTCTGCAGAAGTGTACAACAATTGCATCATAAAGCTTTGATTCAAAGGCACAAACTTTGTTCCACAAGGACAGACTTTGATTCAAAGTCTTATACTCCCCTTTTGTTCCACAATATCTGCCACTTTGGAACATTCATAATATAATGCATCCGAACGCAATTTGTATCTAGATGCATTGAGTTATTATTGATGCACCAAATTTTTAAAGTGATAGATATTATAGACCAGAAGTATTATTTGTACTAGTGTAGCAATAACAGGGAAACACAGTGGTTAAATAGTAAAAGATGAAGTCCAATGAAACTCTGTTCAGTTTTATACTCCTAGACTTGAGCTGCAAAAAGAGAAAAAAGTGAGGCTTGATAGATTCTTAACTTAGATCAACAACTAGATTAAGATCCACAAAATTTCTTTTTGTCATAGATTACAATTTGCCTATACTCAGAGCTGCTTCTGAGAGTTAACCACAAGAAACTAGCATAAATAAGCGAGTAAATAATTCTCTTTGATTTATGAGATACTCTTACCCTTTGCATTTTTGATGAAAAATTAGAGAGAAAGATAATGAGAATATAGAAAACGGGTGGATTTTACTATTTTCTCTTACTATTCTCTCTTGCTTAGATGCGACAACTAAATCGAAGAAAGAAAAGAGTAGGTGTTAAGCTCAACAAAAAGTTCTCTCACTTTTGGAGAGAAAACTAGAGAGAAAGGGTGGTTTAATTTGGAAAGGCAATAAACAACATTATCTCTATGTTTACTTCTATCTTCATTCAAGTAATGATAAATGACCATTTAATATGATTTTCATTTCTTTCCTCTTACTTTCTCTTCAACCAACAAGAGAGAAATACTTTTTATTTTATTATGTCTCTTCATCTAAGTAGTAGGAGACAAAATGGAGATTTATCTTCTCTTCAGTTTCTTTTCATCTTTTTTCGCTCTATATCTCTTCTTTGAAGTCTAATATCTTTGAAAGCAACAAAACAAATTTATTTTAGTTATCAAACTTTTGAGTATTATCCAACTAACTGCTGATGATTCAACCAAAAATAAGAAAGACAAGGGATTGCTAACCTTTGTGCTGCCCCGCGATTTGCTTCCACTGTCTGCAGCTGGCTTGTCCTTTACTGGTTTCCTTTCAGTTACAACTTCAAAAACAGTTGGAAGATCATTGATCAAGCTAAACAAACGCTTCCTGCCATAAAGAATCAGTTGGACCATCAATATGAAAAGAGGGAGCATATGCCAATGTCACATGAAGATGTTAAGCAAAAAGGCAACTACTAAAAAAACCATGGGAATGGGAATGCTGAAGGTAAACATCACAAGGACTAGAACAGCAACAACCACGCATTCTATCATACAACTACAAGCAATAAATTAAAGTTCAAATCATTGCATAAATTCACTCAAGTAGTGTCTTTGCATGCATGAAACACTTAGGCAGACTTTGGTTATTGTCATGAGATAGAGGAGACAGAGATTTTAGGGACAAAATCATGTGTGGATAGGAGTATGGAGACAAAAACTTGAAATTGTCCATTTCATGACAATTTTCTGTCTCGATATAATTTTTAAGTTAATTTCTATACTTTGGACACAGGAGACGGATCTCTACCATCCCACTATCTCCATCTTTCATGTCCTACGACAGAACCAAATGGTATCTTAATTTTAAGCATCAAATCAAATAAGCACATAGGATGACAGCATGAATAGGGAGAGGTAAATGACACAAGAATAACAGAGTCAGATTTCACATGGGTTATCAGGAATAGATCAGCCACCTGGCTACTTCTACCAACAAACTCAAGTTCATGAATTAAAATATTGTTAATCTTTCAGATAAGAAGGAACCTTTGCTGATGTTACAATTTTCATTTAGACACATTTTACAACCTACTGAGGGAATCTATGTATTTAATCCAATCTACAATCCCCAAAAAACCAGAGTCTAGTTACAGTTACTTCCAATTGATAAAGAGAGAAAAATAAACTATATTTTCATTGAAGACATTAATTTATCCACTATGATACAGAATGTTGCATTTTCAGCCACAAGTACAGATTCAACTGATAATTTCTAAACATTTCATAGGGAGCTAATTGATTAAGCAAGTCCATGAGTTACATAAATTACTACCAAATGCATAAATCCAAATCAAAACTACATTGTAACATGTACCTCTCATTGCGGTTAAGTCGGGCTCCAAGATAAAAGGCAACTGAGAGCAACCATGAATCACTGTGCACAGCAACTAGAGAAAGCCAATCCCTGCGGTTCATGCCATCTCTAGCAAAATTGATTCCCAGAGCCGGCTCTGGAAGCTCTGGTGGAACTTCCTCAGCTGGCAGGGTCACTTCCCAGGACTCATTTGGATGTCCGTAAAGGCACAAGTTCTCCTTTTCTTAAAACACCAAAGACCAAACACACCAGATAAACTTTGAATCAAATGGAACAACAAACAAACGAAAAGTTACTAAACAAAAGATTAATAACAAGTTAACAACAATAATTGTTTCTTTTTAAGAAAATTAAAATACACTGAAATAACAAAATCCAAAAAACAGAAAACAAATTAAACATAAAGTGGCATTTTTGTAATTTAAAAATATTTAAAAATGAAGAAAAAATAAAACCAGAGAGTAAGTAAACAACAACAACACATGGGGCATGCAAAAACTTTGACTTTTATTTTATCCCCTCATTTTTTTTCCCACATAGAAATCTACGAAAAAATAAATAAAAAAGGTCAACTCTAACCACTGTAATTCAGAAACTAGGCCCGCACAATTCACACAGAAAACCACAACTTCAAAATCTTAAGAACAGTTATGAAAAGAAAAAAAAAACATATTTTTACGTAAAATTAACATAAGAACAACACAGATCGGGGATAAGCGTTTTACCTGGATCGCAGAGCCCATAAAATTCATCAACATCTGAGACCAAATTAGAAAAAAACAGTGTCAGAAACATGTATATGGACATGTGAATTTTCGAACGGTGAAGTACCAAAAAAGGAGGCTTTGTTTTAAGGGAAAAAAATGGAAAAAAAAAAATAGAAAATTACCTTGAGTTAAAGCGCGAACGATGGCGGTTCTGCGAGAAGAGTAATCCTTGAAGATTTCTTCAACGGTGCGGGGGCTCGAACCCATTTCCATATAAGAATTCAGATCTAAGTTAAGAGGGGTTTGGAGAAGGTTCTAGAAGGAGGTTTGGGAAGGGAGAAGAGAAGGAGGAAGAGGAAGAAGAAGAAGAAGAAGAAAGTGATGCATGAAATGAAATGAATTGAATTGAATTGAGATTTGTGATGTGATTCGAAGGAATGAAAGGAAAGCTAAGTAGTAAGACACAGTCAGAGCCAGAATACACTCTTATTTCTTAAGACTTTAAACTAAATTATATTAAATTAAATTAAATTGCAAAGTAATTTTAAAAGGGAATGATATCCTTTGATTCAAGTTTAGCATTCTTCGCTCTCTCTTATTTTGGAAAGAAAAATTAAGTGTAATTTTACCGTTAAAAAAAAAAGTAGGCATGACTAATTTATTCTTTGAATATTTGCTTAAACAAATATATAAACTTAATACTCGGTTAATAAAAATTGGTTATATCGATACTAGACTTAGTAATTTACGTAGAAGTAGTTTTATTTATTTATTTAAATAGTTTTTTTATATCTATAATTGATACGCACTCTTATTTGAAATTTATAAACTAAATTGTAAAAATAAAGGTATTTTGAAAGTTAATATTGAGACCAAAGAATTTTTTTTTCTTCTACCACTTTATTAAGGGTAAAGATATACTGTTGATAATATAGCTCTCCTAATAATAATAATAATAATAATAATAATAATAATAATAATAATAATATATGGAACTTACTATTTTTATTTTCTAAAAACCAAAAAATTATACCGTGAATTCTCTTAGATAAAAGTAATATAAGCAAGAACCAATAATCACTTAAAATAGACTCTTTTTTATTTAAATAACAGAAATTATTTATTTATTAATTTAAATCAGGATATAAAAAAATGTGTTTTTTTGTCATTTTTAGATCTGGTAGAAGATTATTAATATTGACATTATAGATTTTCAGGAAAGCTATTTTAATATCAAGACAATAGAAGATCCACTTCATATATAACAAATGTCAAAACTTATTTTAAAATGGAAAGTCAACTCATGAAGTTACTTGTATATTTGTCAATATTATATTAGATTTTTTTTCAATCAATATTATATTATATTAAAGAAGTTTAACTAATGTGTGTCTTCAAAATACATGTTAAGATATTTTAAAATTTTCTACTTCAATAAATGTATAAGAAAAATAAATATATTGAAACCTTAAAGTTGATATATTTTATATAAATTTGCTAATTTATAACCTTAATATATACTCTTAAAGCCATATTAACTAAATTTTAGATTAAATTGCATGCTCTCTCTTAATCAAAATCAAGATATGTATTATTGACAATAATGACTATTATTGTAGCGGATAAATTACATGAATTTTTTAGGTTTTAATATAATCACATTTTTTTAATCATTATCCTTATATATATATTTTTTCGATGATCAACTTCACTCCTCGATTTACATGTCACAATAACCGCTCAACATAAACACATCTAAGCTCCCTTTTTTTTTTGTCATATTTGTCTAATATTTGAGAAGTAAAAGAAAATTTAGTGCCCAGAAAATTTTTATTTTTACTTTCAATATTTTCTATTTTTAAAATTTTATAATAAAAAAATTGATGTAAATTGAGAGTGCCGCTTATGCAACTCATATTTTGGCCTATTTTGACAAACTTTTCTTTCCCTTTTTTGTTTTTTTTTTTTTCCTTCATTTCTGCTCAAACTATGTGGGTCGAGACAAAATCATATTAAGAATATAAGTTAATGCAATTTTTGACGAGCATGATGGAATGAAATAAGTTAAATCTAAACATGATATAAGTAGTTTCCACAATTTCTGCAATATGCATTTAGATCGCTGAAATGGTTAAACAAAGAACCCTAATATGCAATTACAAATGAGTTGAACTCTCCCAAAAACACGAGAAACAAAAAGTGCAAGTGGTTGTTAATAAGACTTAAAAGAGAATTTTTCACCCAAATTACCAAAAAACTAAATAACACATGAAAGAAGCAACAAACAAATAACAAACTTCTAAATAAAAGTTAAATACACTGTTCTAATTGAAAACCCAGTTCACAAAGGCAAGAATTTCCGTGTGGAAAATCAAAGGCTGAGAATCAAAATAATTGCAATCTTACATGGGTATGGTGCAGTGGTAGGGAGAGCTACCACCATTGTTTTATTATGGAGAGGTCAATAACCGCTTAATGCCGGCTTTTTGCTCCGACGTAAGCCTCGATGGAAACTTGATATTGAACTTGATTCTCAAGTTCCCCCTTTTGGAAGGTTCTTTGGGGATTGGCATGCCCTCGCCTTTGACGACTTCTTCATATGACGGACTAATGATGGAGTTGATGGGGACGGAGATGCTTCGCCCATCAAGGGTTGTCAGTTGCGCCGTGTAACCCGTGAGAGCTTCTACTAGAGAAATCTTCTGTGTCACAACAAGATCATTGCCATCTCTCTTGAAGAGGCTATGAGGCTTCTCATCAATAATGAAAACTAGGTCAGCCGGTATAACTCCTCGCTGTTCATTCCCCTTCTCCGGGAAAGTTATTTTTGTTCCCTTCTTCCAACCTGGCTTGATCTCTATTGTCAGAATTTCCTCTACTGTGGTGGCTCTCCTACACAAGAAGAAAAAACATACAGTAGATTAAATAGTCATAGTCACAATTAATACTATTCTAGTTTCCTCTTTTCTGTTAACCTGAAAATTTCTTGTACCAATGAATAAAATAGAAAGACAAGTAACAATATTTGCAACTGAATAGTGTAAAATTCGACACCTTGAAGGCGCAAAAAACTGTTTCTGAAATGTGCATTAGATATGTTCATATCCGAGAACAAAAAACAGAGGAACATATACTTATTTCTCAGGCATGGTGTTTCATTCCTTCTCTATGCAAAGAAGTTAATCATTTTATAATAAGCATATAAAATACTTAATTACCATGTCTGAGTTAGCAACTTAACCGACATTCATGAAAATGGGATTATTTTTTATGAACATCAATCAACTGACATGCATTATGTTTCAGCATGCAATACACATATCAATCATAACTCAGACCTCATCTAAAAGGTAATGAGCATCGAAACAATTTGCACATTTCACTTGAAACATGAGATCTAGAGGCATGACCCAAAACCTTTGACATCTCTAACGAGAATAACACAACTTCCAATCCACCCACCTCACATATTCAACCCCTAAAACAACTGTCTGGCCAAATAAGGTGATCTTAATCCAATTTAACAACATTTGTAACAAGTCATACTCAAAGACTTGGGGGTACCTTACGATCTTTGAATTGTTTGATCTATCAGTTATATCTGCATACTATGCATATTTGTCCAGAATGTAAGGCAGGCATTGAGTTCATTACATCGCAGCTCAACTAACATTCATGAACAACATAAAACACAACAGCATACATCTGCTATGTCAATATCAGGATTTGTGTATTCAAAGGTCTTCAATGTACACAGCATTGTTAGCATAATATCATAAGTGGTCTCTTCTTCAACTAATAATGGACTTAAACAAATACTTACACACTGGCTAATTTAAGTCCCCTTTATTACTTCAATGTCAATAAATATATCCTTTATCCCTATTTCAGCTTTACATTTAGCATCCTCATTTTCACGATAGATTCATTTCCAGTTTCCCTTTAGCTATTGAAACGAAGAAGCATAAATGGTATTGTCTCAAGATACCTAACAAGATCCTTCAGAAGATTAGAGTAAAATATGTGCCTTCTAGTTATTATTTTAGGGGGACTTCTTCTCTTTGAAACTTTTGCTTTCATGAAAAAAAAGTGGTATCACTTTTGGGCTGACTCTGCGCCAAAAATGAGATTTGCTAATCCAATACAAGATGTGCATGCACTAACATATTTTGTCATAGGCCCTGCTCATTTAACAGAATATATTTATAAAACGAAAAAAAACAAAAGGAAATCATGATTCATCTACATAACTAGTTTGAATGGAAGAGAAAAGTTATTATAATTTATAAGCAATTTGTTTCAACTGGTATCTTGGAAAAATTTTAGAACACTACTAAGAACACAGGTCTACAATTACCGTGACAAAAATAAAGATCCTAGCATAAGACTGAGCATATAAGATGGCAATGGGATAGCTCAATTCTTATCTATCAACAAGATCAGAAAATCACAGCTAAATAGTAATGTAAGATCGAAAACTGACTTTGAAATTAGAATTGAGTTTAAATAAAACAATCAGTGCAACTGTGCAAGCAACTTCATGTTTCCTCATGGAAGTAAAAGAAATATGAAACATGCAAATAAGTTAAGAGTAAATAGCTCACCCGCTGGCATCTGTAACATCCCTGGAGATCTTCATTTTCTTGGTGGTCCCTTTGTACAAATCCTCCAAACTGCACTGCAGTGTTCTCTCGATCGGTGCACTTTTCCTTGGCATATTGGTAGAGCCTTCTCCAGCTGGATGCCTAAAGGAAGTGAAGATATCATCACCAAACATGCCCCTGGGAAATCCAGATGCACCTGGACGGCCGCCCATATCACCCATTCCACCAAAGGGGCTTGAAAACCCAAAAAACTCGGAGAAAATATCATCAGCACTTCTGGGGTTGAACCGGAACGTCGTTGGCCCACCATCTGCAGCGGAAAATCCACCAGCTCCTGGGGGTGGCACCTGCCCCTTCAATCCCTCCTCTCCATACTGATCATAAACTGCTCGTTTTTGTGGATCACTCAACACCTATTGTTCACAGAACAACAAAAAAAGGAGTAAATTTGGCCCAGAAACACTGTTTTCCGCACAACCTAATTCAAAAACATTGAGTAAATTGAAAGAGATGAAGTTCACTCAACACGTGTTCACCAATCAAATTACTAGCAAAAACTCATATTTCCAATTATCGAAATCGCAAAAATTGGATAAATTGACACCCAACAAACTCTAATTCTAAACCCAGAAAAAGTAGGAAAATTGGTCGCAAAAAACACCTGCTTTTTTTTTTTGCACAACGTAATTCACATTACATGCAGAAAATTAAGATAGATAATGTTCACTCCACCTATTCGCAAATCGAATTCCTAGCAAAACCCCAAAATCCCAATGATCGAAAATCACAAAAAAAAAATGAAAAATTTACACCCTAAAACCTCAAATTCCTTTTTTTTCTTTTTAACAACCCAATTCAATTCACAATTTCACATAACATTGAGTAATTTGAGATAGGGCAATAAAACACATACATCATAGGCTTCAGAGATTTGCTTGAATTTGGCCTCAGCTTCCTTCTTGTTGTTAGGGTTCTTGTCAGGGTGCCACTTCATTGCAAGCTTCCGATACGCTTTCTTGAGATCATCATCTTTCGCACCTCGATCTACCTGTAGAATTTTGTAGTAGTCCACACCCATCTCTTCTTCTTTCTATCTCTAATTTTTCCTTTTTTCTTTTTCTATATTTTTCTCCCTCCGATTCCTCAGTTATTTTTGTTGTGGCCGGAGAAACGTGTGTAATCAGTAATCACCGGTGAAAAGAAGGAACAGACGAAGCAGTGGTTTGGTTTACACAGAAACATAAAACATATCTGGGCTCAAAACAACAAATGACAGTTGCACTTGTGTCACACACCACTGAGTACTAGGTAAAAAAACATTGGTGTCGAATTACTAGGCCCAAGTTTATTTCATTTTAATTTTTAAGTGTCACTTTAAAAAAGAAATATTCATCTTGATACAATCACATGATAACGTTTTTATACCCGCTATTTTTAGATAATAATTAACGTCGTCAATATAAAAAATTATTATTACGTAATTAAAATTTATAAATACGTACATTTATATTGATGGTATATTAAAATTAAATTTAAATAAAAAATAATATTGGTATAGATGATTTCATTCTAATTATATTGTTTTTCTATTTTGTTTTTCTATTTGGGTTAACTTTTAATATTCATTTTGGTCTTTGTAATAGTATCAATTAGGGATGGCAAAACTCCCTCAGACATGGGGATCTCTGCGGGAACTGTCGGAATGGGGATCCGACTATGGGGAATTTTTCCCGTGAGAACGAGGACGGGGGACAAAATTCTCCCGAGACAGGCGGGGACTCGAGTGGGAATCCCTGCCCCATCCCCGCTAATTTTCGAAGTTTATAAATTTACTTAATTGTCCTTAATAGTTTATTTCTCATATATGTTTTTTGGTCATTTCACACAATGGACGGGGGACAAAATTCCCCCGAGACAGGCGCGAGGACTCGAGCGGGGATCCTTGTCCCATTCCCGCTAATTCCCGAAATTTATAAATTTACTGAATTGTCCTTAATAGTTTATTTCTCATATATATTTTTTAGTCATTTCACACACACACACAAACCCAAAACTCTTAATTCTCATTTGCATAACTCTTCTTCAATTCAAAAATTCCTAACGTTATCCATACTCCATCCAACCTCTCAGCAACCACTCTCTCGCCGCTCTCCCTTCTCACCGCATCGTCACACCTCATCGTGCCATGATCCTCACTGCGTCGTGCTCTCTATTTGCGGCGTTCCTTTTCGTAACTTTGTCGTCGTGTCCATTCTCCTCTCTGTTGCCGCGTCTCCCACCTTGTCCACTTCTCTATTCTCTGGCTCGCCGTTGCATTTCCCCACTGCGTCATTTCGAAAGAAGTCATCATTTTGTCGTTTAGATTTTTTGTATAAAATCTTGTTATTTTTGTATAGAATGGATAGTTACATCTCTATTCATATGAAAATTAATAATTAGTTAGAATTATCAAATAGATGGGGAATGGAGTCCCCGCAAAGAATGGAGCCCTATGAAAAATGGAGATAGGGAACAATATTCCCCCATGGCGAAAAACAGGGACGGAAACGAGGAGTAAATCTAGGACGGAGATGGAGAGCAAGGAGGCATCCCCCACCCCGCCCTCGTCCCATTGACATCCCTAGTATCAATGCTAGCTAATTACATAATAATGTAGAGTTTAGCAGTATGGGATTACCAACAGTAACATCTCATTATCTCAACATGCAGATGTTTCTCAATCTCTTTTTGGTTCTTAATGATTATCATTTGTCATTTATATACTAATTACAACCTCAATTAAAATTTAAAACTTAATTACAAAGGTATTCGCCAAATTATCATTATTGAATAACCAACTTATAGTGAACATTTTATTGTTTATTATAATTAATATTATTTACTATTTTTTTAATGTAAGAGTACAATCTGTATCGATATAGTGAAGCAAAAGGAATATTTTTTACTTGATGGATCTGTATTGAAAAATGGCTAATGCTATAATGATTAAAAAAGTTTAATTTTATAATTGAATATTATAACATTATTATTTGTATTTCTATACTATCATCCACTTAATATTGATTAGCGTCTTTAAGTCTAATAGTAAGAATCTTCCGTAATTTAGCACCTATAGGCAAGTTAAATATTATGTATACGTTCACATTTATTTATTATTTCTTTGTTATATATAGGATGAAAATGTAATAAATTCTTAATTATATCAACCTATCAGCAGCAAAAGTTACTTGCAATGACAAACAACTGCACTCCTACAGAGAATAAGAGAAATATATTTACACCACCTTTTGTGTATACCTTTTTTTTTTCTTGCACATCTTTTGGTTTGGAGAGTAATTGGATTCTTTACCTCTCGGAATAAAACGCTATCCATTTAGTGTAACGAGGTGCAACGCCTTCCACTGAAGGCAATGCCACTTTACCCCCTTTATGTTCCATCAAGCAGCAGATGATTCGATTAAACTTTAAAGCTAATAAATTATACACCATAGCTTATCCTATAAATCTCAACTAAAACAAGTTCAATACAAGTAAACATTAGAAGGCAAATAGATGCTTAGAATCTAATGAGACAACATTTTAGTTTACCAAACCCCTGGCTCCTTTGATATATTAAGTCATCGACCCTTTGACATACATGAAATTCAATGAAACAAATGCAGGACCAACAAGTACATAAACATTGGTATAGGATCAAACAACGAAACCAAAATTGGGATTAAATTGAGGAAAATATTATTACTACACATTTTAATATACATTCTTTCACCTATAAATTATCACACCAGCTTGTTTTCCTGTTAGTGAGGGAAGGAATGATACAGGCTCATGCCCAAAAACTATCTAGACCTACCTAACTGTAACAAATTCATCTCGCTCTTCATTCCCCAAGATTATTGAGAGGTAGCAGCATGGCCAAACTAGAATCTAGGTATATGTGACAAGTTTATCAGTACTGGTTCTTCATTCCCTATACTATTGAGACAAGTCGCAGCACCAGTTAGTCTAATTGGATCTAGGCTTTCCATTGATTGAATAATAGATTCCACCACTTACAGTTCAGCTAGCCGTAGATGATTCTTTAGATTTTTCTGTCACCGTATCCTTTTCGGAGTTGGATGTCTCTGCAGTCTCTGTTTGACTAGTTTGTACCTGACTTGTAACCTGAGACTCTGATACAATTCCCAGAACAACCAGCACAGACCTGGACACAAATTCAAAATTTAAAATCAGTAACAAATTGGCAAATACAAGAAACAGAGATCCAACCTAAAGCAAAAAAAGGGGAACCCACACAATTGACAACCCCAAAAAGAAAAAAAGAATCAAAACTATTAATCAGGAAATAAAGTAGAAAAAAAAAACAGATTCAAGATGATATTTAATAGTGAATGTGAAACAAAAGTCAATTTCACAGCACTGTGCCAAGTGAACTCATGAACCTGGGAAGTGTAGACTGTATATCTGGCTGGCTAGCATAAGCAACCAATGGTGCCTTTAGTGCTGCAATTCTATTTAATGCATTTTCCAATTGTGCTGGAGGTAGCTGCTTGCATGCATACACCACCAGAAAAAACATCAGTAAAAATATACAACAGCAGCAACAAAACGTTTTCAACTATAAAGAATTGGCTGATCAAATAACGCCAACTATCATATGCTATGACTATAAATAAGTCAGTAAAATATAAGTCCCTTTAAACACAGTTTGTCTTATAGCATTGAACAGATATATTTAAAATTTAGAAAGTAAGAAACTTAAACATTGTTTAGAATGAATAAAATCCACTAGCTTCCTTTTTAAAAAATAAAAATATTAAATATTAAAAAAACAGCTTTAAACAAATCATAATTTAAGCATGAACAAAATTAGCCCTAAAGAAAAACATAATGTTACCTGAAGCAAAACTCCAAATGATTGAGGTTTTGTCAACTGAGCGCACTTCAAGAATCCCACCCACAACTTTGGGTATTTCCAAATCTGGAGCATTTCAACAAGTAATGCATATAAACTCTAAACAGCTCGATTGATTTACAAAGAAGTAAGTAAATAAAATAATAACCTGCTTCCTCACAAGCCGCGAGAGAATTCCCATTATAAAGTCCACCTAAATGTCAATATATGATTTTTTCCCAAAAGAAAAAAAAATTATTAAGAGACTAAATGATTAAAAAAGGAGAATAATGTATCTTCACAAAAAAGTAATGAGCAGCTGAAACCTAAATGGATAACTGATACAATAAAGCATGCCACATCCTTCGCTTATTAGGTAAAAATCACTGAACATTAAACAAAATGACCAAAATTATCTGTGATCCGAAATTAACATAGCCTTTTCAGGACATTTTCAGCAATCATAAGAGTATCATTAAATTCTCTCTAAATAACCTGCATGATCCTGAAAAAGAATTTTCTTGAGATATTCTAAGAAACTCCAGGATCATGGCTATAAACTTTTATCTAAAATGTAGTTAACCACAATTTTCAAAACGTGAAAAATCAGGGAGTGACTAAAATGAGCACAATTGGTGTATCAGTAAACTCAATCTTCACCGTCGAATTGCAAGGTGCATGGTAGCACTTGCCACACACCACAAGGACAAGACAAAACTAAGGGCTTAACAATATGGATCTATTTTGTTCCATGTGTCATTTAACTCATGGAACCCTACTCATACATGAAAACTTCCATCATATTTTTACCCCCCTAACCAAACACACCCCAAGATATAAGTTTCCAAGAACTAGTAAGTTCTCACAGAGCTGGCACCTAATAAATGTCAATAGTTTGTACCAAAATACCAAATTCAAATCAAACAATGAAAGCAGGTAAAAGGGTGAAGGTAGGTTCATTTCATGTGACAGTAAGGAATTAAGTAGAAGGTAGCATCCCACACACTAAAAATAAATAAGCAAAGACATAATATATAAGCAGCTTAACTTTGAGAATCATTTGGGATTTCAAAAACAGAGACATAATTCTAAGCAATCAATCATTGTAAAAAATAAATTCTGGTAAACACCACGTACTATAGAACCACGCATGTTCCTTTGCATTATAATTCATAAATTTTACTTGGAAAAGCTTCTTACCAACGTTGGAAAAGCACCAATTGCTTGCAACACTGTACGCATAAACAGTAAAGGAAGAGGAATCTGCTCAACCTGCAGGCACATGCAGCTTCCATGATGAGACCAAGTTGAAAATACATTCCAAATATGTAAAGCCATTTCCCAATAACTCACTAATTGATTCAAAACTTTGGCAAGAACTTCCTGGGTAAAAGTTTGTCGTTGCTCAAAGCAAGCATTACATGCATCTGTGACCTGCACATGAACATTTCAGTTATGTAGAATCTATCAAGAATCACTGCAATGCCTTAAATGATTATCATACAAGCCTGCCTTTTTCAAGGGAATCCCATCTCTTTCTGGGTCAACTCCATGTATTGCAATTAAGACTTCAGCAGGTGTGAGCACAGGACCAGCTTGTGATGATCCCTGCATAAAAACTCAACAATCAAATTCATTCAATTGAAAAAATGAATTCAAAGTTCAGAACAATTTTTATTCTAGTAAAGAAAATGAAATATATGTCTAACAAGTAACAACTTTGTGATCAAGGCAGTTGACTCTGAAATATTAAGTTTCACGGGGAATAGAATTTCATGAGAATTTAATCAGCAGGATTGCATGTACCCTATCCATCATTCTACCTCATGATGAGGTGGTTTTCCTTGTTATTTTTACTCCAACCTGGAAAATCCTAATTCATCATCATGGCTGTTATCCACTCATGGAGTGGATATTTGAATTGTGAAGATTACAGGATTAGAAATCTCTAACCCCAAGGCCCAAGATATCAACCATAGGATTAGTTCTGATATCATCCTAGAATTGAGAAGACCTAATTCTACCACAAAAGCTATCTCAAAGTGTTGGAAACAGGAGGAGATATTATAATGTATTTTAGGTGTCTTTAGGTTAGTGGACATAGATCAGTCATAGTTTATTTCTTGTATGTAAATTTTTTTTTCCTTTTGGGTATCTCAGATTGCATAAAAGGCTTGCAAAGGTTGAAAGAACTTGGTTGATCTGAATGAAATCCTTTCTCTAGATTATCCAGAGTTCCTCTCAACTGATTTCAATGCACAATCAACATCTTTGCAGTTGTGCCTCTTGAATTCCCCAATTTTTTTCTTTGGATCTAATCACCCTCCTCAACTTCAATACTTTGAAACCTATCCAAAAAGAAGTGTGAACCTTTTTTTTAAACTTAGTTTTTGCCTCCATCTTACCTTGTAAAGTTAAGCTTTTACAATATTCCAACAAATCTATGAACTTGGTTCTACCTTTACTCAAGCTTTAAGAGTGAGGTATGTCTCCCTAATCTAGTTTAGCATTGACAACTCTAATTAACAACTGTAAAATGAAAGTTACCTGCAACATGCGACTAAGCGCTGCTTGGAACTTCTCCAAAGGAAGATTCACAATACTCGGAAAAGCTGGCATTACCTACCAAAAAATTTGTTAAACCATGTTGCATCAGATGAGCTGCTCAAGAAATAACTCCAAAGAAACATATAGGCCCCACAATTTGTATTTATCCATTGAAAGTAAATCAAATCACAATCTTATTGGTGTATCTTCACATGACGGCTATATTATAAAAACTATGGTGAATGTAAAATCCAATTGGAAAGGGAAAAAGGGGGGAACCTCATCTTTTTGTAAGAATGGTAATATTGGAATAAGAACCTCCGCATCCTGTCAAGCGAAGAAAAATATATATAAGATGGAAAAATCAGTATTTCAAGACAACTGATACAAGCATTTCATATACCTTAAGTTTTGAATCATGCAACTGCTTCACTGAAACCACTAAATCCCTAGAAGGGACTGTACCATCTGTAAGTGTATGTAACACCTGATAAGATCAATACTAACGTGTCAATATCCACCAATCGTATAAAGTCAGCATCTCTTCTACTCAACTTCTATAAATTAACACAAAATATACTCCCTCCAGTTTCAAATAATTGTTCATTTGAGATATTTAGATTATTTTAAATTCCGTTTTCCCCAAGTATACCTTTATTCAATAAATGATTGAAATAAGCAATATGGATAAAACGGAATGAAAATGGAAGAGGAAAAAAGTGAGAGGAATCATGAAGTACGAGATATCATTAATATTAAGGAAAATTTTGTAAAATACTTTTTCCGTTTTCTGTAAATTCAATTCTTCTCAATCATTTTCTTAATAATATTAGTATAGGCTAACATTAAACTGGATGATTATTAATATATACTTCATAAAACAAAATGGGTGGAAGTATAAACCTGCATTAGGAGGCTCTCGCTACCAATTGGAGGATCTGAAATAATTTCAAGGAGATCTGGAGATGAGCCCATAGTACGTACTAATATAGGAATTTGACGCTGAACTGCCTGCACCATAAAATGAAAGGTATAAATAGTGGCAAAAGTATCAAAAATGAAATAATCACTCTAATGCCATATCTGGCACCCCATACCTGCTTCACTGCTTTTGATGTGCTCTTATAGATGGAAAATATTTGGCGAAAGAGAGAGTGTTTCTGCCATCACAGAGCAACAATAATATATATATATATCACACTTATAGTATGACAACAAAATTAAGTTACAGAAACAAGATGAAGGATCCAGACTAAAAAAAACACCAATACCTTCGTACACAAAGCAAAATACAATGACATTAACCTCTGAGCCTCAAAAACTGATTCTGGAGAGATACTTTCAGATGTGACTGGTTGACGATTATCTGGTGAGATGTCCTTACTGCTGCTAGTCATTGATGATGTCTCATTTGCAAGCTTTTCAGTATCAGGTCCCTGAATAGAGGACGAAAGAACAAAAGAGCAAACAAAAATATTATAATAAGGTTAACAGGAATTAACAATGTGACCAGGACTCTAGTTAAAAATAATAAAAGAGAAACAAGGGTAAATAAGCTAATAAATAAAAGAATACCTTTTGTAAATCAGCAAGGGATCCTTCAGCATCAGTAGCTTCAGATGCATCACTCGTCACTGAGCACAACATCTCTTTTGCAAAATCTTCTATTTGCTTAGAAATGGATGGTAAAGGATAAAGCTTATTTGCCACCTGAAAGAACTCAAGTTCTTAGCCAGTGATGTTATCAGTCAACTTAATGTTTTAAGAGGAACTCTTATTCTTCAATTACCAGACGTATAGCCTTCATACGCACTTCTTCCATGTGATGCACTGCACTCTTCATTCCAAAGGACAATAAATATCAATCGAGAGATCAAACTTTGCAAGTGAAAATTTACAATTACTAAGGAAAGCAAGCTATAAGGTCAATTTAAGCATGAGGAAAGAACAGTAAAAGGGGAGGACAAATAGCAACAATAACAAGAAGCACCATACTATTTCATAAATAAAGAGGTAGGAACCAAACCTGTAAAGCAATTTTTAAGCAGGTATTCCGAATGGGAGGCCTCAGAAGAATCAAACTCCATACAGCACTGAGACCTTGAGTAACTCTGTCGGCATTCAAAGAGTTTGACTCCTTTTCAATGTTATCCCCATTTCCAGGAGAACACATGTTCTCTAGAATTTTCAAAACTGATTTTGGTAAATATGGTGATTCACTGAGCAGTTTGCTTAATGATTTATCTGAAGGTGGGAAAGAATCTCTAAGTGCTTCTGCCTGCATAAGGATTAAACAAAAAGTTCAATGCTAGCATTGCAAATGGACAAAAAAGAAACAAAGGAACAAGTACAGACCACCGTTCGGAGGAATGTTTCATATGCAGAAGCTGCAGTTGTGGAAGAAAAGAAGTCAGGCTCCTCTTCAGCCTCACCAAATAACCTGTAGAGGACACGCAATGTCAACTCGTGTCCCTGAGACATTAGGTAATCATTGTCAGCATTTATAGATTATGAATGAATGCAGTCTGCATGCGATGGGTGCAAACTTGTATGAGAACTGATTAGTCACAGTAAAAACAGTAGCCAACTCAATTGGCACATATGCAGTAACCAATTTTTGAGATATAAGCTTACCTCATGACCAGTATAATCAACCAAAATATGATCTTGTAATAGTTTCCACGGGTCTAATTCCAAGGGAAACTGCATGAAATAACCCAAGAAACAAAAAAGTGAAGCCATTATTCCAAAGTGGATGATTAAGCAATTGTGTATACAGGTCTTGCTACTTATTTCTATATCATTTTTGTGCAGGTGGTAGATAGTAGCTTCCACCATAGAGCCAAAGAACAATTCGATTTACATAGCAGAAGAGAAGAAAAGATCAAAATATGAACTATAACTATACATTAGACACACAAGAAGTATTTACATCCTAATTGCTTTCACTTGAAAACAAAAAAGGTAATTACATAATTTTGATAATCAAATTTTTACGTATTATGGAAACACTAGAAAATAAAAGCTTAATGCTACCATAGATAATGACTAATCATGTGTGTATAAACTAAATGGGGTGCTCCATGCATCTAAAGGAAAGAAAAATATAAAACATATCATTTAGTATATGAATCAATTATCCTAATTGTAAAATAATTAAATTATACAAGTAAAAACGAAGAGTAAGAGTTTGAGAAGCAAGAATTTCACCTCTACTCCTAAATAAGCAAGTATTGAAAATCGGACTTGTGATCCTCCAGCTACAGCTATTTGCTTATATGCATCAACAATACGCATGAAACACAACTTTTGCAATTGATCCTTTTGCTCATCTGAATGGTCAACAACAGGTGCAATCATCTTTGGCAGGACTACACGGGAAGGCAACACAACCGAAGTAGCTGTTGATGACACCAAGCTGTTGACATCTGCAACAGCTGCTTTTGGGCTGAGCTCCTCAGATCTATCTGTAGATACCGATGTAACTAAGTTCAGTGGTGACCTTTGATCTAAACTAGTTGCTTGTTCTTGATTAGTTTCTTCATGTTGAATCTCAGACGAGGCCAACGAGGAAGCAGCCAAACTTTCGGAATAAGCATCACTACGACCGAAAGAATCCAGGCCAGGGATTCCACTCTCTATGTTTCCAATATCATGAATATTAGAAGGCACAGTTGCACATCCATTCTCCACTCCAGGTATGCTGGCATCAGAGGACGGAAAGTCAGTAGGAGAGGAGACATTTTCGGAAGTAAGAATTAGTCCAGAATGCACAGCAGCACTATCTACCCCACTTGCAGAAACTTCTTCGTCCCCTTGAGACCTCTATAATATGCACCAAAGTTAGGATTGGAGGTAAATGAGAAATAAAGATGTCTTAAAAACAAAAATATGAGTTAACTAAATAAAATAAATTATAGATTTACCTCATTGGAGACGGATTGATGAGCACCAAGAAGTGATGCTATTGGTGGGAAAGTACTGGAAAGTGACATGACGCCAGCCACAAAAGATGGTGGATATTTAGCCTTGTCATCAGAACCAATAATGTTGATGTCATGCAGCAGTTCATCATCTCCTTCGGAATTCGGGTAAGGTAGGTGATGCATATTTGCCATCACCACATCAGCAAGCAAGTCAGCAGAAATACTTGATATAAGAATTTCCAAGGAGGCAACAGCTTCTTCACCTCGTGCAACCAAAGCACCAAACATGGCAACAAGCTGCTGCACATGGCCATTATCTACATCTCCTTTTGATGATTTTGGACCCATTGAAGGAGTGTCATCCTGAGAGTTAGTGGTACCTCTGCCTAACTCTTTCTTAGGTTCCTTTAAATCAGAAGTTGTTTTGACACGTTTTATAGGCACATCTTCATCTTCAGCTAAATCACCTCCATTTTGTGATCCTGCTCGCTTACTAGCCAAATTACTGTGCACTGAATCACATGAATTTACAGCATGTTCCTCTTTCTGCAAAAGATAAAATGCTAATCAACAATTGAAGAGCAATGCCCTTTAAAAAAAATATAACCATTAGCAATAAATGCTGCCACAAGTATACCAGTAAAAAGGTCTCCTTTTAGTCACAATTTAATATACCCTTCCCAATTCCCAAAGACACCCTTACTATAAGAAATACACTAGCAAATTCAAAGTGAAAAAGTTACTCAACAATCCATGAAGACAACTCTAAAATTGGAACCAAAACTCCAACTCTGTTTGGCATTAAAGAAATTACCATCTCTTCCTCATGCATATAGAATTATCAATCCTTTATCTATATCCATTAGTAACTAATATTTTATCCAGCTGACACGAGTTCCATATCTACGTGTATACAGCTCAAAGAAGCACATATATAACAATGGAATAATCAAAAAAAGAAAAAACATCCCAGGAAGGCAGGGTAGTTACCTTGATAAGTGGTTGAACATCTTTCTCTTTCTCTAAGCTTCCGTTAATATCAGATATCAGGTGGAAAACCTGGTCTGCCTTACCATCAGACTGCATCTCCTTCAAGGCACCAGCCAAACGATCTCTCCACTATGAAAATGAAACTAATCATTTTTCTATAAAGCCGGATAAAATCAAATTTCACAAATATGAAATGTGAACTAGACTACTCATACAATCTCATATGAAAAAAGTTAGAATTACTAAATTATTTTTATACTTTCAACTCTATATATAATTTTGTTCACAACCAACCCCAGAAATAGAAAGGGATATATACATCATTTCTTTCCAATGACTTATTATTCCAACAGAAGCATATGATTTGCAAGACAATGAATTACAATAAAAGGTTTACATATAAAACAATAGGTTGTGCCAAATGCAAACTACCACAAACCAAGAAATTAAAAGACATCATCTCAATGCAGGTAAGCAACAAAGTTTTAAATAAAAATTAGGCATGATTTATTATATTAGAATAGCACTTTCTAATACATCTTTGAACACATTAAACTCAAACCTTCTTGAAACTCATTTTCAATGCAAACTTATAAAATATTAAACACAAAATAAGCAATAAGATCCTTTTTTTAATCAACAAGAGATATCAACATTGGGAGAACAATAATACAAGATAGAAGAATAAGAGATCATCCTCACGAGCTATAAAGACAAGGAAAAAAATTATCAATGAACCATAGCTTTTCCAATCTCTCAACATGTCTAAAGGGAAGAAATTCTCTAAAACAATGAAGAGCTTTACGCCAAATATAGTCCAGACATAAATCCAATCCTTTAAAATTGTTTGGGCCCAAAGTATGCAAAATCACATGAAATTTTATGTCAATTTCTCGTATGCCTATCTGTTTCAGCAATAGGTTCCCACAGCATGCAAAAACCTCTCAAGTAACACATTTCCTCCTAAAATATCTAGCTTCTCAACCTTACAAGGTATATCATCAAGCACTCATGCCCTTCATAATAAAATACCACTCTTGTTGCTTTCAAACTCCAACATTTAGCCATTTGTATACTCAATGAATTTTCGATCTGCTTATTTTTCTACAACTGATCCACCCAGAAAACCCTATGGCTGCCTTACTAAACACTGCCACTTCTACTGCCCATCAAACATTTTTTATGACATGCAAATATAATAAGAAATTAATATGGAAACGCAGTAAATATTCAAAAATATAGGCACTACTAAACACCAACATAAGTCACTTCAGAAGAAAAGGAAATAAAAAAATCCAACTCTATTCAAATTCAATTCATCTATACGACACTAAAAGGTGTGCAACCAAAAACACCATTAAATTAAACAATCAGGATATCAAGCTCATCTTAGTCTAAAATAAATACCGGAGCAGCACTTGGATGTGTACATTTTGAGCATGTCAGAAAGGCATTCTTCAAAGCAAGATGTGCCGCTGTTACACTCACCCCATTAACAACAGTGCTCGGGGGTTCCAAATTGAGCAAAACAGGCAAGATGCGGCCATAGAATGTAGGCCTGTCTATTGCAATAGCTGAAAGGCTAGGAACATCAATAAGGAAATCAATAGCAAGCAACTAATATTTGGAGAAACAGAATTCTACAAGCAATAGGGAGGGAGAGGGAGAGGGAGAGAGAGAGAGAGTGGAGGTTGAATATATAGAATATTTTTAATCATGCAAATAAGGACTACAATACGAAGTCGTGTGCCTTTTGAAACCACTTGCTTCATTAACTAATGGGCAGCAATCAAATGGCGTATAAGAATTGATAAAATACCTTTTAATTAGCACAATGATCACTGAGTTACTCAGAGACTTCACAGTTGGAGACCTGAGTTGATCAAGCAGCAGACCCAAACTGTGACTAGCTTCAGTTGACAAATCACGAACATTAAGTACAGGATGACCACGCCTCAGCCATGATATATTAAACCCCATGGGCCTTCCTGTAAACAGATGAGAAACCATGTAAGCAAGTAATGGAGGAATACATCAAAATTACCTTGACAAAAATTTCTGCTGAGGTTTAAGACCTTGATGAGGAGTGGGCTCCAAGGAACCATTGGGATCAGGTGTGTAAAGACGAATAACTGCTTCAACAAACTTCAGTGCCAGCAGCCTTGCACCACCACTTCCATGCTTAAAGTATATTAAGAAAGAACCATCAAACAATAGACCAAAACAGTAATTCCATATTTTGAAGAGTGAAACTACTTACTTGAAAAGCAATTGAGTATACTTTATCTTTGAATTTCACCATCCATACCCATGCAGATTCAAGTGCACTGTCTAAATCACTAGAATATAGACCCTAAAAAAGATAAGTAAACAAAAATGAAAATGTCCATACAGTCCCAAAAATAAAAAAGTATTCACAAGGTAAGATGGAAGACAATCAATAATAATAATAATAATAATAACAACAATAATTTTCAAAAGTTGAGCATGAACACTTGCTAAGTTTTCTCATCAATTTCCTGATTTCTTTTGGTGGAGATATGAATAGTATACTTGCTTTATCAGTTTCTATAAAATGTTTTAGTTCTGCACCAAGAAGGGGGAAACCAGATTTAGATGGATGGCGACAAAACATACATAAGAGTAAAATTCTAATGCTTTCAACACTATTCTCTCACTTTTGGTCCTTCTCGATTTATATAAATAAATTCTAATCTAACTAGTCAACATCTCTCTCAACTTGGAACACCCCCATTCCATTCTAGAAGCAAGTAGAGTATTAACAATTGTTGAATACAATCAGAATAGCACCTATCTCAAGATTGCCAGAAAGAATTTATAAAAGAAATCAAAGAATAGAGCAAACTTCACAATATTATCTTTCAGATGCATGAATTTGAGAATAAAATGTGATAGTAAAAATAATTTACAATTGACTGAACGAAAAGCTCAGAGACTGCGAATTCACGCATTGACCCAAGAAAAAAATGAAAATTGAAAATTGAAAAGAGAAAAACCTGAAGTGCGATTTTCTCAAGCGTGGAACGAAACAAATCGATTCCCAGCAATATAACTTGTCGAACAACAGCAGGAGTGTCATCGTCCAACACTTCAATCAGCACAGGCACAATGTCTGGCAGGAACTCCGTGTTCTTCAATCCAATTTCACCAACCATCCTGCATGAAAACACCAACAACGAAAACAAAGTTCCAAATTCAACTTCCAATTGCACAAACTCCAATGCCGTAAAATCGAAAGAGAAAAGCTGGCGAATTGGAAGCGTACTCGGTGACAAACTTGCGAACGGGGCTGAATTGATCAGAGAGGAATTCGAAAAGCGACGGGAGAAACTCGGCGAGGATTACGGGGTCCTCCGGCGGAAGTTGGCGCCGCAACCGGCGGAGAGTATCGAGCTTGGAAGTTACATCACCGGCGAACTTGGCAGAGTTGAAGAGGTTGGCGAGCTTCTCGCGCGAGGTCGGGGCCATGGCTTTTCCGACCATGACTGAAGAAAGAAGAAAAGAACCCTAATTTTCTAGGGTTTGGATAAAGAGGGAGAAGAATATTTGAATAATTTAATGTTTTACTCACAACAATGGTGTTTCTTTCTTAATTTTACAAAATTATGGTATTTTCAGAAACGAAGAAGAACGTGGTACTATCTGCTTGGGTGGGTAGTGGGCTTCAGAAATCACGCGGTGCGATAACTTATCTCAGTCATGGGTCGGGTCTATTGGACCCGAAATTTTTTATTCAAACATGGATAAACTATTAAATCCGCTCCTAACTTTTAATATGTTGATAAAAATACTTAAAAACTTTTTTTTTAGTAAAATGTTTATGTATATGATCTAAAATTTTATAATAATATTTAGATAATTATTTAAAAAATATATAAAAGATAC
>NC_029773.3:80966347-80977441 GCF_000817695.3 Arachis duranensis | reverse complement strand
ATATATTTAATATCAAAAATATAAAATTTTTTATCAGCGTATTTAATAAATATTATATAGAACAGAATAATTTTTTCAGTCAAAAAGATACTCTAATTTTATTTTTAACTGAAAGCTTTTTTTTATTTTTACTTTGCTATCCAAGTAAAACCTCATTAGAACCTAGCTTGTTAATTAATGCGACTTTTTTATATTCATAAAAAAATTGATTATTTTATCATAAAAATTTATTTGCAACAAAATTGATTATTTTAGTAATTAATTATTTTATTAAAAATTATATAAAAATATGATAATTATTAACTTCTGACTTTTATATAACATTTTTATATTTATGATGATATAAATAATATAGCTAGATATAATTTTGATATGTTATAAATAAGGGTGTTCATGATCCGATCTTACTCAAAACACATAAACTTAAAGTTAATTTTTTTGTCTATGAAAATGATCATATGAGTGATATGTTTAGACATGGTAAAAATTTCTGACACGGGTACTCTCGAGGATTTACTCACTAGAAGACAGATATATGACTGATTTCTACTCGTGAAAACGGGAGACGGGACCCAATATACTAAACAGGGTGGGGGACGAAGTTAAATATGCAACCAAGAGAAGAGAGAGACCAAGCTACTCATTTAAGTATGTCGTCGCCACTATCAATACCTTCATGTTCAAGGGAGAAGAAGTTTAGTCATGAATTTTGGCAAGCTGACTTTGCTGCCCATGTAAGTGAGAAATAATATGTATTTATTGATACAAAAAGCGAGTTAGATTATTATCTTAAAAAAAGACCTGTGTCACAAACTGAAGATAACTTTGATATCTTAAATTGGTGAAAATCAAATGGCACAAAATTTTTCACTTTGAAAGCGATTGCTAGAGATTTTTTGGCGATTCCTATATCTACAGTTGCTTCTGAGTCTTCATTTAGTACTGGTGATCGATTTGTTACACCACATTGTAGTAGGTTGTGTCTAAATATGTTAGAGACTTTAATGTGAAATCAAGATTGGTTTTGGAATGAATTTGGAACCACAACTAACATAGGATTTGAGTGCTATACAATTAATAGCATTGAAGCAGATGTTGATGTAAGAAAATTACTAAATTATATACAATACTATTTTTTTCATATTATTGACTTATTCATGATTTATTTTACGATTTTGACTTTTAATTGTGTTCTTCTTTTTTATGTAGGATTCAAACAAATCGAAATTTACCATCACTATCATTACTTCATGAAAAAAGGTTTGAGGATTCTACAATGTGATGAATTGTGCTTTGTAGTTTTTAGATATATTTAATACTTTGGTTATTTTATGGATATGTTTAATATTATTTGTTGTTGTTAACGTTGTTAATGTTTTTGGAGACAAGGAACATATTGTTAATATCTTTGTTGTTAATGCTTTAGAAACAAGAAACATGATGATTGATATAATTTTTTCATTTTTTTTCATTTTTTTCATTTTTTTTATCTTTTATAAATTCATGGATATCCGTGGAGTTCCCAATTTTCGGCGGATACGAGGTTCACGTTACTCGTGGTAGGAACGAGATGGGCAGAGACACAAATTGGATATGTCCCCGCCTCTGTAGGTACCTGTTGCCATGCCTAAATATACTCAAATATTGTAATTTTTTATTTGTTTTTAATTGTGAAAAGTACACAAATTAAAAATTTTAATTTTTTTACTTTTTTTTTCAATTTCTCTATACCTCAAATTAAACGATTTCTTATTCAGTTATTTGAGAGTAACACTCCAATATAATCCAAAAAAATATCATTGTTAACTCAATAACTCAAAACATATTTATTCAGTTTAAGATTTGTTATTTTACAATATAATTATTGAGTCATGTTTGAAAAGTTAAATCTCATTTTGGTTTTTAAAATTGGCGACTTGCACTAATTTAATTTTTGACATCTCAATTGCTACAATTTAATCCTCTAGATTAAAAAAAGTGCATCAATATAGTTCCTTGTATATTTTTCGTCACCGGAGTTCAACGTCGTTAGTAACGTGACTCAAGTCTTGCTATGCTGGACATATTAAAACAACATTGTATGCATTTTGGCGCTAAAAAAAAGCATTAAACAACGTCGTTTGAGAGTTTGAACAATCTTGTCATAACCAAATTCATTGTCATAACCCTCAAACAACATCGTTTAATATATTTTTTAGCACCAAAATTTGCGTATGACATCGTTTTAAGATGTCCAACGTAGCAAAACTTGAGCTACGTCACTAACAGTATTGAATTTCGGTGACAAAAAATACATAACAAAATACATTGGTGCATTTTTTAAAATTTAAAGGACCAAATTGTTGCAATTAAAAAGTGTTGGGAATAATACACTATTTTTCCTTGAGAAAATACCTTTCACAGAGAAATAAAATAGACACAATCACAACACAATAATTTAACGTGGAAACTCCAATTACTGGAGAAAAAACCACGGCCGTTGCCAAATGACAACCAGAGAATATCACTATGTGAAAATTGTTACAACACATAGACTTCTTTCTCTCTAACACCGGCACCTCAGTACACCCACATTCTCAAAACAAATATTTAACTACACCTCACAACACTCTCTAATCAAAAGGTATAGAGAAAAAGAAAAGTCAGATACAAGCTTTAAGTATTTCCGACTGGTACAAAAAATATGGAGAACTTAGTCTCATATTTATAGTCTAGGCCACCCACTCCATTTGCTATCCTAAGCAATGTGGGACTAATTCAACCAAATTCTAACAATCTCCACCTTAATTGAAATAGTCACACATCTTCAGCTTCCATAGTCAACACCGACAATTCTTTGCTGCCATTATCTATACCGACAATCATAGTTCAAAGAACTATCATACTCCACCATGAAAGTATACTCACTTGGAATTAGACTACTCCAAGTATTTCGCTTAGTACAGATCGAAACCTTGCTGAAAATTCATGGTGTAACTTCCAAATTGGCTTTTCCTGAAAGTTCTTCAGCCATCGACATAATTCCGCCACACACCTTGCATCTCAACGCCAACCAATGCCTGTGTGCAATTGTGGACCCGATTGCCACAACTTATCCTTATCCATGGCAGTGCGGTAATACCATGAGGATACTTCTTGTCTTCTAGAGAACATCATCTTCTCTCATAGAGAGAGCAATATTGCAAGTATCAGATTGAGAGCCTTTTTCTGAAACCGCATTACCTGGATAATTTCTCTTTACATGCCCAGACTTTCTACATTTCCAACATGTTACACTCCTTCCACGATTTCCTTTTCCATAATTGTCATCTCTAACTACAAGTGCCAAATCTGATGAAGTGATACCCTCATTTTTCATTCTTCTTTCTTCAACAATGAACTTACTGGCAACTTCTTCAAAATTCAGAGTTTCCTTCCCATACATTAAAACAGGTTTGATATACTCATAGGAAGAAGGGAGAGACAATATGAGCCTCAGTGCTTTATCTTCATCATCAATTTTTACTCCAATTGCCTCTAATTCAGAGACAATACCATTGATAGCACTAAGATGGTCGGAGATTTTCACATTGTGATCCATGCGTAGATTATGGAACTGCTCCTTCAATAACAACCGATTTGAGATGCCCTTTACCTGATACAACCCTCCGAGTTTATCCCAAAGTTCCTTGGCTGTTTTCATTCCTTACACATTTGCAAGAACATTCTTAGCCAAACACAGGCGAATAGCACTTGCAACTCTCAAATCTAGTTCCTCCCATTCTTCATCCTTCATACCAGAGATCTTTTCCTTCAACGCCTTGTGCAAACCTGATTGTATCAACACATCCTTGACTTGTATTTGCCACAAGCCAAAATTGATTCTTCCATCAAATTTCTCTATTTCAAGCTTCATAGCACTTGAATATCCTGACATTGTTGCAACCGTATACTGGAATAGTATAACTCAACTGTATACCGTGCACTAGGAACGGTTCCCAGGAAAGAGAGGTGGGTCACAATGGACACACTTAAATACCAGGTTTTTCCTTAGCCATAACCTTTTCAAACTGCACTCTCACAGTGTCACACTGCCTTCCAACAACAACAACAACAACCAAAGATCAACCTCAAGCTATACGACAAAATTCTTTTCTGATGTGGAAGGTCAGACTAGACTGTAACCACAGAGCATACTAAGAATAAATCCCACCGAACCGAAGCTCTGATACCACTTGTTGGGAATAATACACCATTTTCCCTTGAGAAAATACCTTTCACAGAGAAATAAAATAGCCACAATCACAACACAAGAATTTAACGTGGAAACTCCAATTACTGGAGAAAAAAACCACAGCCGTTGCCAAATGACAACCAGAGAATATCACTATGTGAAAATTGTTACAACACATAGATTTCTTTCTCACTAACACCGGCACCCCAGTACACTCACACTCTCAAAGCAAATATTTAACTACACCTCACAACACTCTCTAATCAAAAGGTATAGAGGGAAAGAAAAGTCAGATACAAGCTTTAAGTGTTTCCGACTGGTGCAAAAAATATGGAGAACTTAGCCTCATATTTATAGTCTAGGTCACCCACTCCATTTGCTATCCTAAGCAACGTGAGACTAATTCAACCAAATTCTAACAAAAAGTTAGAGACTAGATTAGTACAACTCGCTAATCTTTCAGAGACTAAAGTGAGACTTAACTCCATGTTTAGATCATGGTTCAACAGATCTGATAAAGATTATAATCATATTCTATAACTAAAATAATATATTTTATCAAGAAATTAATATTAGGGTAAAGTATACTTTTTGTCCTTAAAATTTGGCAAAAATTTCAAAAATACCCATAAATTTTATTTTGTTTCAATTTTGTCCTAGAAGTTTTCAATTTGCATCAAATATACTCTCAACGGCTAAATTTTCAAAAAAATTTAAAACCAATCTAACAATAATGCATGAAAATTATGCTTGATTTGCTTGTATTGAGGGTTGTTTTTATGAAATTATTGTTGAATTGGTCTTAAATTTTTTGAAACATTAGCCATCAGAGGTATATTTTATGCAAATCGAAAATTTTTGGAATAAAATTGAAACAAAATAAAACTTAGAGATATTTTTAAAACTTTTGTCAAATTTCAAAGACAAAAAAATATATTTTATCCTTAATATTAAAATATTATGTTTTTCATTTCAACTGATATTTTTTATATTATATAATATCGTTTTTGCTTTAAAATCATTTATTTTAGTATAAATATTATATAATAATAATCTTTAAAAATAAAATTTTATTAATTCGTTAAAAAAATTATATAAAATTCTATATATATGAAAGTCGATCCAATTTAAACCATTTTATTTTAAATTAATTTAAAATCGAATTATAGTCAATAGAATGTAATTCTAATTAAGTCCAATCCAGCTCTATCCATATACCACTCTAGTTGCGAGCTTAAAAACTTTTATCAAAATATTGTTAGGTCTATCTCCTAAATTGTGGTCCAAAAAGGCAAAAACAAGGTTTTTATCAAAATTAAATCCATACACATATACAACATTAAGAAGTACTATTTTCTTATGGCCTTTTGTAGATAAAAAAAAATATCTGCAACTCTTATCCAATATAAATGATAAGAAAGATAGAAATGCAAGATGCAAAGAGACAAAAAAGAAACCTCAGAAAGCCAATGGTAATGGTCCTCTATATATTTTACTAATAATGTTATCATCCAAAACATGTCTAAATCAAATCCTTCAACCTTCAATATAACAAACACATTCAAGATTCAACAAACAGAGAGATAGACATAGGAAGAACATGGCAACTCATCAATTGAACCACATGTTCAAAACATCCATGGTGAAGAATCACAAGAAACAACAACCAAGAACACCAAGGTTCCATGTCTTCAACAATGCAACAACATCTTCGACCACCACTCCTATGAGTGCTAGGAAGCTCATAGAATCTGGCACCGTGAAAACTATATTTCCCAAAGATGCTTCAATTGCCATGAATTCTGAAGGGTTTCTTCTCCTTGATGTTAGGCCAACATGGGAGACAGAGAAGGCACGTGTTGTTGGGTCTGTGCACGTGCCAATCTTTGTTGAAGACACAGATAATAGCCCTGTAACATTACTTAAGAAATGGGTGCATTTTGGTTATATTGGACTATGGACTGGTCAATATCTAACTACATTGAACCCTGAGTTTCTTGCTCAAGTTGAAGTGGCTATTCCGGATAAGGGTACCAAGGTTCTTGTGGCTTGTGGAGAGGGATTAAGGTTAGTGTATCTAGCTGGATGAGCTTGCTAATGTTAATTTAATTTCATGATTAATACTTTTTGTGAATTTTTTTTAATATATTGGATTATAATTAGTTAATTCTTAAAAAATGACCTAAATTATGTGTTATATGTTATTGTGGGCTTTTACAAAATATTTGTCGATGCCTATTATCACATAGTTTAGCTCAATATATTAAATCATCTAACAATTTTTAATTATCATCTTTATATGAATACATTTTCACGTGAATAATCACTAAAAAGAAAAAAACTCAACAAGCAGAACTAACAAGTTGATCATGGCAGTGAAGCTAAATGATTGTTGGTTTTGGTGAGTGATTCAGGTCAATGGCAGCAGCTTCAAAGTTATACAATGGAGGTTACAAAAATCTGGGATGGTTAGCCGGCGGCTTCAGCCGATCAAAGGACGACGACTTCCCTGGGATCGAAGGAACAGAGAAGTTGCAGTATGCTACAGTTGGAGGAGTCTCTTACTATTTTCTTCAGTTGCTTATACTTCTACAAGCAGTGGGTAAATGATGATAAACCATTAGCATATATGTTTTATTCTAGTGGCTGAGAAGTTATATAGGAGTTCTACTTACTTGAAGAAAAAGATTCAATCCAATTATCTATTTCTGTGTAATTTTATTTTGATTTTCACTTGAAAAAAAAAAGAAACATTTTTTGAACAGTAGTTGAACTTGAACCTGGCATAGCCAGAAATAGAAAAATACAACTAATAACAAATTTTAAATTACACTAATAGCAACAAGTTAATAATTAACACACATAAGGATATTATTATATCATGATATTCTGTTACAACAGTTGTCAATATATACTAATCTAATTATAAAAGACAATCAATACACAATAGCTGATGAACATAAAGAGAAAAACCAACTATAATAATCATCATTCATCTTTTTTTGTTTTATTTCATCATCCAAGACTACCCTTGATTAATTACTTGACTACTTAAGTTGTCTATCATCACCTAATTCATCACATTTCTATATACATACTAGAGCTTTTACCTTTGTTTTTTATTGTATCTTCTTCTATTGGTGATTAATTATTATTTAGAGATGGGTGAATAAGAGGCAAACGGATCCAAGAGTATAAGACATGTAATAGAATATGGATGGACATTTTTGGGGTTGTCTCAAGAAAGGATGGTACAAGGTCTGAATGAACCTTCATGTGTGATTTGATCATTTTTTGAGTACATATTTAATTAGCAATAGAAGTTCATACATCCAATTCAAAAAAGTAGTACATATTGAACTTTGTTTTTTTTTTAATTTGTAGTCTTGTTAATTAGACAAGCCATGCCATCTTTCTCATGTCAATGTGGTAGCTTTGCAATAATGTGCAGGGTTCAATATTGTACATGTAGACTTATTGTACCTTTATTATTATATAAGCATATTTTGACTATATATTTGCTAAGTTTTATGGGAACGATAGATCGAGATATATAAGAATAATTTTTTATTTAATAACTTAAAAGAAATATTTAAAATAACATGTCCATTTCTTAAAATTCATGATCTTATTGAAAATTGTATAATACATAGAATGTTATATTACACAGAAAGTTCCACGGAGGAGAACGGGTTACACCAGTCAAACATAGCTTAAGCCATTATTCATGACAAACATTTTTTACATGATGCAATGCAGTTGTAATCTCCTTCTCCAAAGAACTTTTCTTTTAGCTCAGGAGCATGGCACCTTAGGCTCTTCCAACCATTTCCACACATTCAACAAACCAGTCCCATCTCCAGTAAAGAAGAGTCCGTTAGGGCCTATCTCAAAGGATCGAATTTCTTGTCTTGTAAACAATCGACCTCTCTCTAAAAACCTGTAGAAACAGGCATAGTAAGTAAGTAGCTACAACAGCAAGAAAAAACAAGAATAATATAATACAGAGACATTGCAAGACAACTAGATGCAAGCTTGATGGTCACTCACGTCGGCAATTCATACATACGAACTGAATTGCCTTTGCACGAGCAGAACAATATTGGTTTCGCCTCTGCATCAGTCATCCCATACAGTCCAAGAACAGCCTATAATAAAAAATAAATAAATAAAATAAAATAAAAATATGAATTGTACAAACCAATAACCTCCTTCATAACCAAAATTAAAATATCAGCCAGTACAAATATTGGTGGGTTAAACTTACATTTTTTTCAGTGTGAGTGTATGCCACCTTCAGAATTCCCTCCTCAGTGCACACCCAAACATTGACCGTGCAATCAGAAGAACTCGATAACAAGTAATGGTCCCAACAAATAAGTGATGTGACTACGTCAGAATGTCCATTAAGTGTCATTGTGCACTGTAATGTATCAAGGTCCCAAACCTATAGAGAACAGAATAACAATTACAAATGAAACCATTTACCAAAAAAAATATTGTGAGGATGGTGTAAAAGCTCTACATGAAAGATAACTCACATTGAAATAAATAAACCAACACACTGCTAGTTGACAGAAACACTACCTTAATGCTATGGTCCATGGACCCAGAATAAGGCATCTTGTAGCATCCAATAGCAAGACAAACCACCGGTTTAGTATGACCACTCAGTGTTGCAACCAGTTCGAAAGGAGACTCAGCTTTGGGATCAGAGCTGACTCTCCAAGCATAAATAACACCATCCTGCAATTTAAATAAACAGATTATTCAAAAACGAAGACAACAGAACTAGCTGAAATATGACAACTCTAATCAAGCAACAAAAGTAGCAAATGGCTAACTATAAACAAAGGTTGAAATTACAACAACCATAAATCACTGCAAGGCAATTTACCTCTGCTCCAGCAAGGAGGATATCATTGCCAACATTCAAGGACAGGACTTGCCCCATAGGTCCATCAAGAGTAAAATCTGCACCGGTTTGAATATTCCATGCCTTAACAACAACTTTCATTTAAAAAAAAAAAAAAATAGAGGAGTGGAATATGAACTTACCTTCACAGCATTCTTCACACCGGCAAATATCCATGAGCCCTCAGATACCAACGAGGTTACTTCAGAATTAAGGTTTATCACACCAAGACAGCGGCCAGTGTTGCAGTCCCACACCCGAACTGTGCCATCAGTGCTGCCAGAATAAAGTTTGTCCGAACCAGCCGGCAATGCAATCCCGGTTACAGCCTGTCAACATTTTTTGATAACATAGAAGGATCCAACTTAATGGCACTTATTAAGCAATTTAATTTAGAGTAAACATTTTAGAAAATAATTTTCTTAAAGCTCAAACTTCTTTCAGCTACAATATTTTTGTACCATCCAAATTCAAAATCAAGGCAATTCACTAAACAATTAGTTTGGCAAAAGAACTAAATAGAATATACTTTCATGTGTTTATATCAAATAATAAAAGGTCGAATCAGACATCTATACCTTCTTGTGTTCATGAAGCCTTGCAAGTGTAGAAAACCCATCACCATAAAACCATGAATGCAAATTCTGGCACAGGTCACCATGCACACAAGTGTCAGTCATCCAATATTTACAAATACTTCGTGATTTCTCCACAGGAGCCTCAGCAATAACGGTGTCCACATCTTCCACATCTGCAGTCTTTTCAATTAATACAGCCTTTTGTACACACTTGGTTGGCTCCTCAACGGACACAGCCTCTAGTCCACACACTGTAATCTTCTCATCAGACATAGCCATTGGTTCACACTTGGTTGGCTTCTCAACAGACACAACAGCCATTGGTGCACGATTTGCTGGCTTCTCGAGGGTCTTCGATGCGCAATTTGTTGGTTGCTTTGAATGCTTATATGTGGTATTGCCATTATAGTATGCATTCGATGGCAATGTTGGTGAGCTATGCGAAAATCTACAAGGATTTCGGTTGCATCTCCCAGCTAGCCAATACTTACATGTCGGTGGTGTTGTTCGCCGGAAACGTTCACTCCTCCTTGTTGTGGTTATAACAGCCATAATACTATGAAAAAAAGAAAGCACATTCCAAATAACATCAGGCACACAGTACTCCCATGAATAAGATCCTTCATTGCTTATTTATCTCTTCCAAAACTCAAACAACAACCCAAGAAGAAGAAGCTGCAGAATCCATGGCCTCTTCAAAACCGAAATTCCGTTACTCCCCCAAGTCTCCATAAACCCAATGTAACACCACTTAAGTAAAATACAAATTATGAACACCAATGGAAAAAAGAAATTTCATATGACCAAATCAAACAAAACCCCCCAAATTATTTAATCTTGCTCTCCAACACGCCAAACTACTGTATCGACGGTGATAATGAAATTAAGAGGAACCCTAAAATAAAAACCCTAACTTTCGACCAGGGAATGGCGTGGAGCTTCGGCGAGGCCAATCCAATCGGAGAGAACAACGCTTCACGCAGTGCATTCATCGCAAAAAAGGAGAAAATGACCCAAATAGAGAATTCCAAAGAAGGTAGCGTTCTGAGAAACAAACCTGAGTAGAGAGTAGAACTGGGATAGTAATGCGTAATCAGAGTCAGAGAGATTCAGAGAAAAAGAAAGTGTTTGTATGATAATTCAAAGGAAAATTTGAGTGAAGGTCCTCTTATTTATAGGTTCTGGTTGACGGTTTAAGATTTTAGACTTCGTGGTTTGGGTAAATAAGGAAAGAGATTTCATAAGAGCTTAAATTAAATTAAGGTGAATGCTATGGTTTCTAAAAAGTGGTACCTATTTATTAAAAATGGTTAAATATTAATATTTAATTTAAAAAATATAAAAATAAATTATTTTTAAAATTTCAAAATTTACCATAAAAAATAAAA
>NC_029773.3:80951461-80961870 GCF_000817695.3 Arachis duranensis | reverse complement strand
AATATTAATAATATTATTAATCTATTAATAATACATATTCTCATAAAGTTACAGATTGATAAAGATTTATCAATATAAGAATAATGTAAATTAATTAAAATTTTATGTATACTAAAATTCAATTAAATTTACATATATTTTACTCAAAATATTATCAATAGATTAATAATATTATTGATGCTTTGAGTTTGTTGAGTTTATAAATAGTCTCCATAATAAATATATATATTTATTATGTTTTATTTCATTTAGTATTAGTAGCCTACTCATAATGTATTTTATTTTAAAGATATCAAATAGAATTATCAATTTAATTTAAAGAGATAAAAAAAATAAATTTGTTATTACTCAAAACAAATTTTACTATATACCAAATAATGTGTTCATTAATTTTTATTTTATTGCGAAAATTATCTAGATCATAATACTAATAATATATCATAAAAAGAATATTAATATAATAAATAAAAAATTTTTAAAAAGATATTGTTTAAAGAATAGAGACAAATAAAATTCTAACTAATTTAAATTTAGAAATCCGATCTATTTATGAATTTGATATATCAGCATTTTTCGTCAGAATTTATAGAAAAATATCCACATGAACCGTATTGTATCACGGAAATAAATGACAAAAACAGAAATAAATTGTTTTTATTTTAAAGAGTCGCATTATCATTCTAAAAAATAAATAAACACTCAATTAATAGTTTACTCTAAGATGTTATTCTTAACTTATAGTTATTCTTTGATATCACAAGTCTAATTTTGATCCGGGATCTTTAGATTATGGATATATATTATGCTTTTGCTCTGTGTTTGAGCAAAATAGTGAACCCATTGATAATATTATAAAAGAATTATGCTTTATAAATAATATTTATAATATTAAAAGAGTCACTTTTTAAGTGATGCTAGGATCATGTTACTTAATCTATTTTTAAAAGACGATAAAAGAAGAAGTATATCCTATTAACATAATAGACTACATTTTTAAGCATAACCCAAGAAAAAGTATTGCCTTATAGATAAATTTCTTATAGTGAGTGAATTTTTTATGTGAGTATTTTTCTCCTCTCCTTTTTCTTATTTTCATTTTCTCATTAATGACACAAAATAACGGTTGAGTTTAGAAAATATATTTTCTTTGTTGTTACGTTATTTCTTTTTAAAATGCAACTTTTTTTGTTATTTATTAAAACTCTCACTAATTTTATTTTTTTTATTAAACAATTATATCATATTTAATTCACTATAAATAAAATTAATTTTGTTAATTTTATAGACCACATTATTATTTTAATAAAATATCTTACAATCTCATCCCAAATGCTCAAAGCAAGGACAATAAGCTCAAGAGAGAACGTATCATTTATTTTTTTCTCTTTAGAAAAAGAAAAAGTATAGGGTACCAACATATTATTTGCCAACTTCTGCCAACTCTTATTTATATTTGTATTTCATGGAAGTGTGTTCGTAGATGTGTCTAATAATTAATATATTTTAAATATATATATAAAGAGACACATCCAAAAAATATATCTATAAAGACACTTTTATTAAACACAGTTATAAAAAAGACATTTTTATTAGACACATTCACGAACACACTTCCATGAAACACAATTATAAATAAGAGTTGGCAGAAGTTGGCAGATATATTGTTGGTAACGTAGCGAAACCGTTAGAAAAATGTTTGTTTGAGACATGTTTTGCATACATATTACAAAACCATAAATCTTACTATTATTGTGTATACAAAGAACAACAAGTCAACAATGAGCAATTCTATTGCTACGCAATTATTTGCCTTCTCTAGATTATGGGCGTTTTTGTTGTTTGTTTTAATTTGCATAGGTAATTTTGTGTTCAGTAATTTAACTTATTAATAATAATTTGTGGCTATGCATGACCATAGCGGATTTCAAGGCTATAACAACATTCTAAATTTATCATATATATAATATATGAAAGCTTAGTCAACGAAGGGTCATTAGTCGTCACCATTACAGATTGGTATCTAACATTATTGTCAAATGCATAATCATAATCACATTATAAATAGAGAATGAAGAATTTGCACTTGATGCTGCTAAAGGAGGCCCTAAGAAATTGGTCACCTTTGTGCACATCCAAAATAATATCTTTTTTTTTTCCCATAGTTAATTGAATAATTCATTCAATTAACTTGAGGATTTATAAGACAAGATGGATGAAGAATATAAGGAGAAGATGAAGGTGGCTGCAAAGAAGACCAAGGCCGGTGCAAAGAAAGCTAAGAAAGCCATTGTTAAAGGTAGTGTGAAGTTTGCTAGTGCATGCAAGAAAGGTTGGTCCAAGCTCAAGAAGAAGGTTAAGGAAATGAAGGAGAAGAAGCAAAGAACAGAATATTTGGGAGATAGACGTCATTAATTAGAAATATTATTAATAATCAATATCATTATTATTATTATTATTATTATTATTATTTGAACATCTCTGAAATTTTTATTAGTTCTTCTTCAAAAAGGCTGCTTCATCCAATAATTATATGTATAAAAATAAAAATTATTATATGTTTCCATCTATATATATGCAAATGGCACAACATATATACATGTCATGCATGCAACATTATTTAGTTTATTGATTGGACGTTATGAATATATGTACGTTGAATTTGAACTAAATTGTTGGATTTCTTTTGTCATTTAATTTTAGTTCACATGTTTCTCCATTAATTAATTAACGAGAAGGTTTTAGGAATCAATATTGCACAATTATTAAAAATAAAAACATCTGAAATTTAATTAAAAAATATTTAAAATTCAAACTCAATAAAAATTTATTTTTAGTAGGTTTCATAACAAATTTGTTTAATACTTGTTATAATATTGGATGAAATTAGTTGCTATACTATTAATTTTCTAGTATTACTTTTAATTCATCAATCATTATTATTATTATTATCAATGTGCATTTAAAATATAATATATATTTGTTACTAAGGTGGAAAAATTGATATAAGTGGTAAGTATATTGATCGAGTAAAACATTAAAATCATCTCTAAAGAATCCTTATTCTTTAAATTGGTATTTAAGATTTTTTTAATTAAATTCGTTTTTAAAATATTTTTAGTTAATTATGTTAGTTCTTTCTCTATTCCTTAACTAATGTCAAAGGAGAGCTGACATAGTCCATTAAGTGACAACTCAATATATACATTTACGATTGGCATTATAAGTATTTGAAATTAGATCAAATCAACCTCTAATTGATAAACCATAATCCCAATCTCATGTATAAAAACCCTTTTCTTTTGGAGTAAAATTATACTTGTTTAGAAAGCAAAATCTTAAGTCATCAACATGATGGAGAGCGGAAATGGTAGTGGTGGTAGTGGTGATGGGTTGCCTCCCATCACCTCCAAGCCTCTCTGCAATTGCGCTGTTTGTCTCCGATCGTCCAGCCTACATTCGAATTCATGTTGTGTCGTTTGCCTTCGATCATCCAACATGGAGTTGCATTCAACTTCTCCTCAGGCCAAAGAGAGACCCCAAACCGCATTGCGAGGCTTTGCACTACATGAGAACCGGTAATTTGCGGTGGTTTTTTGTTGGATTTGGGATAGTTTTAAACCGCTGTAAAACGACATACCGACAGTTTCAGAAACATTGCAGTTTACTGGTTTAGGGGGTGGAGATTTGCTTTTACGGTAATTCTAATGAACCGCTGGCACAACTGCTACAAAACCAAGGATTAGCATCAATTAATTTAGCAGCGGTTTAAATTGTCGTTATTTAAAGAATATTGAATTCGAAGACACTTTTCCGATGATTTAGAATCACTGTTATTTAAGGACTGTTGAAAAATGTATATAGCGGTAGTTAGAAACTGCCGCTATCTAATTTCAGTATTTTTAAAATTTTTATCGGCCATTTTGAAACCGCAGCTATTTCTCCGGCTAAATGACAGCAAAAATATTGTATTTTGCACTGACAATCAATGCTTTTTTTAATTAGAATGTACTAGGTATTAATTTTTGTTTTTTTTGTTAGTTTTGGAATTTTTCTTAATATTACAAATATTAATTATTTTGTATCTGAAAAAATAAATTGATGGGTAAACGATATTAGCAAAACTATAAAGCAAATTCATATATTTATCCAAATATTAGTTAAGTGTATTCCTTAATAAGGGTTGCATAGTCAATAATAAAAAGTCTATATTTTTTTAAAAAAATTCCAATCATAAAATCTTTTTTCCACTTTGTCCCTCCATCGAATTCATCCATGCAGCGACATCCGGTGGCAACTCCCTACCTTGCCCTTGAATTAGACATCTCAAAGTACTCTCCATCGCCTTCATCTTTATCTTCTCGACTGTACCTCATCCTCCACTGCCTATCTTTTTGTCTTCTCGACTGCTACCTTACCCCCCATTGCCTGCTTTTTTGTCTTCTCGGCTACTACTTCACCCTCCACTGCCTTCCCTTTTAATTTCTCGGCCGCCAGCTCTACTTGTAGTTCAAGCAGCACTCTTTGGGTCTCCTCTCTTTGAGCTCCATTGCTCGGCTAATGGAAATTCATATCGAAGACTTGACTAGAAGTCGGTCTAATACCCATGCCACACACTCTATCCGAGTGCTCCTTTTCGAGAGCTTGAGCAAGCGAATCATTTTGAGACAACAGTCTAAAAGATTCATCATGTTGCTCAATCTCTGCAATTCTTTCCTACACACATATATAAGCAAACATAAGCATTTATTAGCTAGTAGCTAACCGCATAGACTTTCAAATACCATTTTAAAAAATAAAATCTCCAAGAAATAACTTAGCGATTCTCAACACATTACTCACACCAATAGCCCGGGCTGCATCATGGATATAGGAACCATTAGGTCGTTTGTACGTTAAGGTCCACAACTCTCATCTACCAACTCACCTCCGTTATCGTTCCGTCTGTAATAATATAGTTTAAAAAGTGAATATGTAGATGAAGAAAAGTTTCAAAAAGTGAGTCAAACGTAAATTACCTCTTCTTTTCCAACTCTTGCCAAGCTTTTCGATATGCTAATGTGAGTGTATAGCTGCTTCGATCGATTCACAATATTTTTTCTACACTTCTCCTATCATGCCATCAAAAGTAAAGGTTACTAGACACCATTTTTGACTAACTCAATGTAACATAAATAGAATTTTTCTATTATGAAATAAAAATATATTACCTTTATGTCTTCATTGTTGTGATAATCAAGGTACCATCTCCAATGGTCCACAGTAATTTTCGATGGGCGACCTTTAATATTTTGTTCAATAGTCAGTTGTGAGTCATAATGATCATAGTACAACATGTTTCTCGTTTCCTTCCAAAACCTCCCTAGCATTTTTAAAATTGTACGCTTGATAATTTCTCCACTATCTTCATCAAAATGGAACATTTCTTGCAACAGTAAACTTAAATTGTCAGTAGATGTCAAATTAAGATTCTCAAATTCTACAAAAATATTAGTTTTTACCTTTACACATTCATTATAGATCTTGTCCTTAGAGTGAACCTTTCTCCAATCTTTCTCGCAGACTGAGAATTTGGTGTAGTCAGATCTTAGCAATCCAAGACGTCACTCAGTATACCAACTTCAGCTTCAACTGGTTGTAGATTCCCGTTGAACATGAGTATGATCTTTCTATCGTTAGGTGGATTCATAGCTTCCTTCACACTCAAATGAGCTTGTTTGATTGTGCCATCAAATTCTGTAAATCATAGTTAGTCTGTGTGAGTAACCATTGTGGCCAAAATGTAATGAAATCATAGAGCCTGAAAAATTTTATTAAATAACTTGTATACCGATTGTTTTAACATCCTAAAATTTAGCGGTCTTGCATCCCTTGCGCTTTTAAGCCTCCGATGCAGTAAACTGGTTGTCAACGCATTGCTTAAAAGAATCTACCTCATTTGTCTCTAGGTCTAAGTCTTCATCATTCAGCTCCGAATTTTGAATATCATTCGTGCAAGTCTATGGAGCAGGCGGTGGTTCGCTATGGGGCGGGTGAAAGAGGCATATAGATTAAGCATCTTAATATACTGTATTCGGATCATAACATTGAAACAAGCATTTGAATATTTTTTTTTCTCAAATAAAAATGCATCCATACATAAAGTAAAAAATCTTCACTGCCAAAAAATATCAGTACAACAGCAAAATTTAATATATAAGTGCAAACTATATATACAAAAATTGATATTTATCAGCACACCAGTAAATCCAAACCAAAATAAATTGAAACATGAAATCTTTGAATCAATAATAGGTTCAAGACAAAAAAATCGCAGCAGTCTTCAACATAATAATGCAAGCAGACTTGTTCAACCTCAAGACAAAAAAAATATTAGATTATATAACATATTTAATTTTTTAGTAACCAATTATTTTGACCGAACAGAGTATTTTAGTATTACAAATACTCTCACATTGGATATAGAATTGATTTTACGCAAAAGGTGACCGAAATAATGCTCAACAATCACAATCCAAAGACATTTTTGATAGCTTATGTGGAGCTGTAATTTATGTTAAGTAGAATTACTAAATGCAAAAGAGAGATTATTAGTTAAACTAAATATTTTACAAGTGAGTGATGTTTACTGTAATTTATGCATGTATAAGTGAAGTGAATTAAAGGGTGCACCTCTTTATTCATTGTAGAACAAAGCTCAAATAGTCTAGGTGTAGAAATGTAAATCGGTCTAACCCAAATAATACAAAGGAGTTCTTTGAAATATGGACAGAAAAAAGGATAGGTAGCCATAAACATAAAAAATGATTATGAATATACTTTGTAATTAGTTAAATAGTATAAAAATACGTGCAAGAACATGGTCATTTTTAATATAAGGCGTACGGATATTTAACAACTAATGGAGTGTAGAGTTTGGCAAGAAGAAGAATGTTTGTTTCAAATTTTGGGAGGAAGCATATTTGTTTCAAAATTATTTTTTTAAAAAGGTATATATAACATATTTTTTTCTCTTTTCACTTGAATTGAGTGTGTGTGGCAGAGGAATAAAGCACGAATAATGAGAGTCTCTTCTTCAACACTTATTTCTCCTTTAAACATGCTACATTTCTAGAATTGCAGTGTTAGAAAATCAAGAGAACCAGCAAAAAAAATAATACAAATAAACTAAGTAACAATAAGTAAAGATAAAGCCACATTGCAGCAATAATATTGACTACTCAAATTGCATTGGCTTTATGTAGTTCTCAATTTTTGATTGTTTACATACGAAATCAAAATTTAAGAATAACAATTAACAATATGGGAACAATAACTCGTGTTAGGGAACAAACTCAAATTAAATTAAATTAGTAGCACCAATATAAAGAATATACAGCTAACAACAACTATGAAGTGTATATGCAACAATGACAACTGAAGGAGTAATAAATTGAAGAAGGGAATAATAGATAGCTGAAGCTAAAAGATTAGATTTGCTTAGTACAACTTTTTCATTAGTCTCGTTAAGAAGCAACCACAATCAGCAACAAAATTCAGGATTAAGAAATTTTAAAACAATGAATGGCAACAACATTAAAGCAGCAAACAAATCCTATTCAGCATTAACTCACTTAAAAATGCATTAAAAAATACCATAAATTCCAACTCAAAACTCTTTTAACAAATTAACTGGCTAACAAGACCAAGAGAATCATGCATGTCAACTATAAGTTCATTAATGGCCTCACTTTCTCTAAACAAATCATCAACCACACATGATGAACTAGTGGTGTTTATCGACAGCAGGAGGAATGGTATTGACGGTGAGAGAAGAACTACGGGGCCTCGAACAGAGAGAGAAGGGGCTCGAAGACAAGGGCTCGCGTGGGGACAGAGACGTCTTTTTCCAGCCAACGACGACAATGGATACCGGCTTGGGGACAACGATGGGTCCGGCGACGCCACAGCTCCGAGCACGACATGGAGAAAAGACCATGGCCGACGGCAAGCTTTGGAGGGGTTGAACTATGAAGGGTTTAGTAGTGCTGAGAAGAATAAGGATTATAGTAGTGGCGGTGGGTTCTGTGATTTAAACACTGAAGGAGTAATAGTGAATGAGTAATACTTAAGGGGTCTTTATCAGGTGCTAATGGTAGTATAAAAAAATTATAACAAAAATAATAACAATAATAATAATAAAAACAATCATATAAATACATTAATTTTTTTATTTAAAATTACCAATTTTCAAAGGTTAATTTTAAAATACCTAGTAATATAATTAATGGTAAAAGTGTAATATATAATGCGACTATAATAATTTTGAGTAAAATAAATCATTAGTTTAAATTAAACTAAGTTGAAATTTTCTCCTTTAATTTTATGCATTATGATGTATTCTATATCGCACCTAAAATTTATATATGTCTTTTAATTAATTCATGTTATCTCAACGATGTAGTAGTCGTGATAATAGACTACAATTCTTTAAGTAATTTCACTATTTGGGAATTTATATTTATATTCTTTATACCATAACTAGATATATAGAAGAAAATAAAAAATATAGAAGCCTTGGATTTAAAGGAATCATGTCTTTAGAGGTGTAAGTTACCAAATTGAACCGAAATTTATCGCAAAATCGAGTCGAAATTTACAACAACCGAATAGAAAATCGAAAAATCGGTTTTTTTTGAATTAAACTGATCGGTTCGGTTCAGTTTTTGGTTAGTTCGACAAAAATCGAACCGAACCAAAAAAGTGGTTTAGTAATGCATTGAAATGGAAATTTTAGACTTAACAAATGTGTTTGTTTTATGTTTAGTTGTTGAAATTAGTTAAAATTGTGTTGAATTTGAATGTAACGTAATGTTATTTCAGTTTATTGATTGTTTTGAACATCATTTTACTGAGATTAATTTTCTATTAGTTAGGATTTAAAAATCGAAAAAAATCTACCGAACCAAACCGTTTTTGGTTTGGTTCGATTCAGTTGTTGCACAGATAACAAACCGATTGGTTGGTACTCTGCAAAAATCGAACAGATCGGTTCGGTTGGTTTTTAAAATCGAACCAAACCGAACCGATAACACCCTAATGAGCGGATAATTTATACGCTTTTTGGCATTATTTTTAGGTAGTTTTTAGTAGGATCTAGCTACTTTTAGGGATGTTTTCATTAGTTTTTATGTAAAATTCATATTTCTGGACTTTACTATGAGTTTGTGTATTTTTCTGTGATTTCAGGTATTTTCTGGCTAAAATTGAGGGATCTGAGCATAACTTTGATAGAAGGCTGACAAAGGACTGATGATGCTGTTGGATTCTAACCTTCCTGCACTCGAAATAGATTTTCTGGAACTACAGAATTCCAAATGGCGCGATCTCAACGGCGTTGAAAAGTAGACATCCAGAGCTTTCCAACAATATATAATAGTTCATACTTTATTCGAGATTAGATGACGTAAACTGGTGCTCAACGCCAGTTCCATGCTGCATTCTGGAGTCAAACGCCAGAAACACGTCACGAACCAGAGTTGAATGCCAAAAACATGTTACAACTTGGCGTTCAACTCCAAAAGAAGCCTCTGCACGTGTAATACCCGGTCTAACCGAAATTAATTAAATAATGAGTTAAGTAGGAGCGAATATGGTTGGAATATTTGGCAATTGGAATTTGATGATTTAAATATGATTTTTGGATTCAGTGAATTTTTCCGAGTCAGAAGATATAGTTTTCTGCGTAAAAGCGCGCAGTGAAATTTTGACCGGCAGTACCGGCTGAGACCTATCTGGTACTGCAGCAAAAAAAAAATTGATTATGAGTAAATAAGATTAAGAAATGAGGAATTATGATTAGGGGAGGTAGAAATATTTGAAGTGCGATTTAGAGCGCTAATCTTAAAGGTTTTAGCCCAAAATTGAGCCAACGGACAAAAATAAGTGAACTGGGCCTAAGTGGGCCCAAGACCCAACATATATAAACATTAGTTAGGAGCATTTCAGCTCATTTTACCCTAAAAAGAAGGGTTGGGGCGCTGAATTAAGAAGAGAGAAGAGAAGAGAGAAAACCTAACTCTCTTTGATCTTCAAACCACCATAACTTGAGCTACGGAGCTCCGATTGACGAGCCGTTTGCGGCCACGCGTCGCTCTTCTCATCCTCTACAATTCTATCTAAGTTTTGTGGTGAGTAATCCACTGTCCTCTTCCCAGCTTTCATTTTCCTCTTCAAATTCGAATTTGGTTTGGGTTTTGAGGAAACCTTGTGATTTTGGTTGTTTAGGAGTGCTCTAGTATGAGTCATGGGTGATATTCATCACTAACTTCAGTGGGTAAAGGTAAAAAACCCTCCAACCCTTGTGAATTATCATTTTTATGAGCCCTAGGTTGATGTATGTATGTAATATTGGTTATGTTAGTGCATTTGAT
>NC_029773.3:80949918-80950780 GCF_000817695.3 Arachis duranensis | reverse complement strand
ATTTTGAAAAGAGTTGAAAATGGCTTGTTTTGAAAATGGCACTTTGTGGTTTTATATGAAAACATGGTTTTTGGGCATACTTTGATGGGACATAACTTGGACTCTGGATCTCCGTTTTGTGCCAAACTTGTTTAGAAATGAAATTGGATCCAAGATGTCCATGCCGTTCGAAGAACGGGTGAAAAAGATTTAAAATGAGAAAGTTATGTCCGTCGGAAGATTGGGGGTTGAATCTGTGAATTCTGCAGCTTTTAACTTACAAATTTTTTTAGCAGAATGACCCTCCACGCGTAGGCGCACTTGGCGCGTACGCGTCGTTCTTCGAGAAGGCACCATCCACGCGTGCGCGTGGTGTGTGCGTGCGCGTCGATGCGCTGCACCCAATGCCCAGCCATTTTCCCGAGAGTTGTGCCAGAGTTGTGCCAATTTTGTGCCTGGGGCGCAAATGCACCCACGCGTACGCGTGGCTGACGCGTACGCGTCGTCTGGCTGTGTTTCAATCCGCGCATCCGCGTGTATGACGCATACGCGTCGATGAGTTTTGTGGCCATCCACGCGTGCGCGTGTAGTACGCGTGCGCGTGGCCCTGCTTTCATGCTAAAGTTGATTTTTGAGTTTTAAAAGCCAAATCTCATACTTCTAAGCCTCCGATCTCACCCCTTATGTATTAAATCATTATGATATGCCTAGCAATGAGAAAGGAGCTAGGGGATGTGGTAACTTGCGAGTGAAGCAAGGGGAAAAGGTATGATCAATGGTGATCAACGATGATTATATGAGATATGGAGGATAACGGTAGAAGTACCGTGTATGCCATGAGCCGAAGGGCTATATTTATTGATAAATGGCTGGTTCTTGATTG